>NW_027513911.1:0-118534 GCF_048772815.1 Callospermophilus lateralis
AACTGAGAACTCCTTTATTTTGTCAAGTTTCAAAGAGCTACTACAAACCATGTTGGATTTAGAGTTCCAAATTCATCTTTCTATATAGGAGAGAACAGAGGGAAACCTAAATATAAAAACTGCTACTGTAGACGAATGCTTCAACCAAGAAGAACAAAATTTGGTGAGCCAAGTGGGATTTGTGTACTGATCATTAGCTCCAAGTATCATCAAGATTGGGTGAAAAAATATTTGCTGGTATTTCGGAAACTCGTTATTTCTTAGAAGCTTGGCAACCCCTCTCAATGAAAGTGCTTTTCCAAAGTCTGTGCCTAGGGCTACTTGAAGAGGAAACAAACCATAGAGAAAAATCAGAGAACTCCTTTATTTTGTCAAGTTTCAAAGAGCTACTACAAACCATGTTGGATTTAGAGTTCCAAATTCATCTATCTATATAGGAGAGAACCGAGGGAAACTTAAATATAAAAACTGCTACTGTAGACGAACGGTTCAACTTAGAAGAAAAAATTTCGTGAGCCAAGTGGGATTTGTGTACTGATCATTACCACCAAGAATCATCAAATTTGGGTGAAAAAATATTTGCTGGTATTTCGAAACTCGTTATTTCTTAGAAGCTTGGCAACCCCTCTCAATGAAAGTGCTTTCCCACAGTCTGTGCCTACGGCTACTTGAAGAGGAAACAAACCATAGAGACAAATCTGAGACCTCCTTTATTTTGTCAAGTTTCAAAGAGCTACTGCAAACCATGTTGGATTTAGAGTTCCAAATTCATCTATCTATATAGGAGAGAACAGAGAGAAACCTAATTATAAAAACTGCTACTGTAGACGAACGCTTCAACCTTGAAGAACAAATTTGGTGAGCCAAGTGGGATTTGTATACTGATCATTACCACCAAGTATCAACAAGATTGTGTGAAATAATATTTGCTGGTATTTCGGAAACTCGTAATTTCTTAGAAGCTTGGCAACCCATCTCAATGAAAGTGCTTTCCACAGTCTGTGCCTAGGGCTAGTTGAGGAGGAAACAAACAATAGAGACAAAACTGAGAACTCCTTTATTTTGTGAAGTTTCAAAGAGCTACTACAAACCATGTTGGATTTAGAGTTCCAAATTCATCTTTCTATATAGGAGAGAACAAAGGGAAACCTAAATATAAATACTGCTACTGTAGACGAACGCTTCAACCAAGAAGAACAAAATTTGGTGAGCCAAGTGGGATTTGTGTACTGATCATTAGCTCCAAGTATCATCAAGATTGGGTGAAAAAATATTTGCTGGTAGTTCGGAAACTCGTTATTTCTTAGAAGCTTGGCAACCCCTCTCAATGAAAGTGCTTTTCCAAAGTCTGTGCCTAGGGCTACTTGAAGAGGAAACAAACCATAGAGAAAAATCGGAGAACTCCTTTATTTTGTCAAGTTTCAAAGAGCTACTACAAACCATGTTGGATTTAGAGTTCCAAATTCATCTATCTACATAGGAGAGAACCGAGGGAAACTTAAATATAAAAACTGGTACTGTAGACGAACGCTTCAACCTAGAAGAACAAAATTTCGTGAGCCAAGTGGGATTTGTGTACTGATCATTACCACCAAGAATCATCAAATTTGGGTGAAAAAATATTTGCTGGTATTTCGAAACTCGTTATTTCTTAGAAGCTTGGCAACCCCTCTCAATGAAAGTGCTTTCCACAGTCTGTGCCTAGGGCTACTTGAAGAGGAAACAAACCATAGAGACAAAACTGAGAACTCCTTCATTTTGTCAAGTTTCAAAGAGCTACTACAAACCATGTTGGATTTAGAGTTCCAAATTCATCTTTCTATATAGGAGAGAACAGAGGGAAACCTAAATATAAAAACTGCTACTGTAGACGAACGCTTCAACCTAGAAGAACAAAATTTGGTAAGCCAAGTGGGATTTGTGTAGTGATCATTACCACCAAGTATCATCAAGATTGGGTGAAAAAATATTTGCTGGTATTTCGCAAACTCGTTATTTCTTAGAAGCTTGGCAACCCCTCTCAATGAAAGTGCTATTCCACAGTCTGTGACTAGGGCTACTTTAAGAGGAAACAAACCATAGAGGCAAATCTGAGAATTCCTTTATTTTGTCAAGTTTCAAAGACTACTGCAAACCCTGTTGGATTTAGAGTTCCAAATTCATCTATCTATATAGCAGAGAACAGAGAGAAACCTAAATATAAAAACTGCTACTGTAGACGAACGCTTCAACCTAGAAGAACAAAATTTGGTGAGCCAAGTGGGATTTGTGTACTGATCATTACCACCAAGTATCAACAAGATTGTGTGAAAAAATATTTGCTGGTATTTCGGAAACTCGTTATTTCTTAGAAGCTTGGCAACCATCTCAATGAAAGTGCTTTCCACAGTCTGTGCCTAGGGCTACTTGAAGTGGAAACAAACCATAGAGAAAAATCGGAAAACTCCTTTATTTTGTCAAGTTTCAAAGAGCTACTACAAACCGTGTTGGATTTAGAGTTCCAAATTCATCTATCTATATGGGAGAGAACCGAGGGAAACTTAAATATAAAAACTGCTACTGTAGACGAACGCTTCAACCTAGAAGAACAAAATTTCGTGAGCCAAGTGGGATTTCTGTACTGATCATTACCACCAAGAATCATCAAATTTGGGTGAAAAATATTTGCTGGTATTTCGAAACTCGTTATTTCTTAGAAGTTTGGCAACCCCTCTCAATGAAAGTGCTTTCCCACAGTCTGTGCCTACGGCTACTTGAAGAGGAAACAAACCATAGAGACAAATCTGAGACCTCCTTTATTTGTCAAGTTTCAAAGAGCTACTACAAACCATGTTGGATTTAGAGTTCCAAATTCATCTATCTATATAGGAGAGAACAGAGAGAAACCTAAATATAAAAACTGCTACTGTAGACTAACGCTTCAACCAAGAAGAACAAAATTTGGTGATCCAAGTGGGATTTGTGTACTGATCATTAGCTCCAATTATCATCAAGATTGGGTGAAAAAATATTTGCTGGTATTTCTGAAACTCGTTATTTCTTAGAAGCTTGGCAACCCCTCTCAATGAAAGTGCTTTTCCAAAGTCTGTGCCTAGGGCTATTTGAAGAGGAAACAAACCATAGAGAAAAATTAGAGAACTCCTTTATTTTGTCAAGTTTCAAAGAGCTACTACAAACCATGTTGGATTTAGAGTTCCAAATTCATCTATCTATATAGGAGAGAACAGAGAGAAACCTAAATATAAAAACTGCTACTGTAGACGAACGCTTCAACCTAGAAGAAGAAAATTTTTTGAGCCAAGAGGGATTTGTGTACTGATCATTACCACCAAGTATCATCAAGATTCGGTGAAAAAATATTTGCTGGTATTTCGGAAACTCGTTATTTCTTAGAAGCTTGGCAACCCATCTCAATGAAAGTGCTTTCCACAGTCTGTGCCTAGGGCTACTTGAAGAGGAAAAAAACCATAGAGACAAAACTGAGAACTCTTTTATTTTGTCAAGTTTCAAAGAGCTACTACAAACCATGTTGGATTTAGAGTTCCAAATTCATCTTTCTATATAGGAGAGAACAGAGGGAAACCTAAATATAAAAACTGCTACTGTAGACGAACGCTTCAACCAAGAAGAACAAATTTTGGTGATCCAAGTGGGATTTGTGTACTGATCATTAGCTCCAAGTATCATCAAGATTGGGTGAAAAAATATTTGCTGGTATTTCGGAAACTCGTTATTTCTTAGAAGCTTGGCAACCCCTCTCAATGAAAGTGCTTTTCCAAAGTGTGTGCCTAGGGCTACTTGAAGAGGAAACAAAACATAGAGAAAAACTCAGAGAACTCCTTTATTTTGTCAAGTTTCAAAGAGCTACTACAAACCATGTTGGATTTAGAGTTCCAAATTCATCTATCTATATAGGAGAGAACCGAGGGAAACTTAAATATAAAAACTGCTACTGTAGACGAACGCTTCAACCTAGAAGAACAAAATTTGGTGAGCCAAGTGGGATTTGTGTACTGATCATTACCACCAAGTATCATCAAGATTGGGTGAAAAAATATTTGCTGGTATTTCGGAAACTCGTTATTTCTTAGAAGCTTTGCAACCCCTCTCAATGAAAGTGCTATTCCACAGTCTGTGACTAGGGCTACTTTAAGAGGAAACAAACCATAGAGGCAAATCTGAGAACTCCTTTATTTTGTCAAGTTTCAAAGAGCTACTACAAAACATGTTGGATTTAGAGTTCCAAATTCATCTATCTATATATGAGAGAACAAACGGAAACCTAAATATAAAAACTGCTACTGTAGACGAAAGCTTCAAACTAGAACAACAAAATTTCGTGAGCCAAGTGGGATTTGTGTACTGATCATTACCACCAAGAATCATCAAATTTGGGTGAAAAAATATTTGCTGGTATTTCGAAACTCGTTATTTCTTAGAAGCTTGGCAACCCCTCTCAATTAAAGTGCTTCTCCACAGTCTGTGCGTAGGGCTACTTGAAGAGGAAACAAACCATAGAGACAAATCTGAGACCTCCTTTATTTTGTCAAGTTTCAAAGAGCTACTGCAAACCCTGTTGGATTTAGAGTTCCAAATTCATCTATCTATATAGGAGAGAACAGAGAGAAACCTAAATATAAAAACTGCTACTGTAGACGAACGCTTCAACCTAGAAGAACAAAATTTGGTGAGCAAAGTGGGATTTGTGTACTGATCATTACCACCAAGTATCAACAAGATTGTGTGAAAAAATATTTGCTGGTATTTCGGAAACTCGTTATTTCTTAGAAGCTTGGCAACCCATCTCAATGAAAGTGCTTTCCACAGTCTGTGCCTAGGGCTACTTGAAGAGGAAACAAACCATAGAGACAAAACTGAGAACTCCTTTATTTTCTCAAGTTTCAAAGAGCTACTACAAACCATGTTGGATTTAGAGTTCCAAATTCATCTTTCTATATAGGAGAGAACAGAGGGAAACCTAAATATAAAAACTGCTACTGTAGACGAACGCTTCAACCTAGAAGAACAAAATTTGGTGAGTCAAGTGGGATTTGTGTACTGATCATTAGCTCCAAGTATCATCAAGATTGGGTGAAAAAAATATTTGCTGGTATTTCGGAAACTCGTTATTTCTTAGAAGCTTGGCAACCCCTCTCAATGAAAGTGCTTTTCCAAAGTCTGTGCCTAGGGCTACTTGAAGAGGAAACAAACCATAGAGAAAAATCAGAGAACTCCTTTATTTTGTCAAGTTTCAAAGAGCTACTACAAACCATGTTGGATTTAGAGTTCCAAATTCATCTATCTATATAGGAGAGAACCGAGGGAAACTTAAATATAAAAACTGCTACTGTAGACGAACGCTTCAACCTAGAAGAACAAAATTTCGTGAGCCAAGTGGAATTTGTGTACTGATCATTACCACCAAGAATCATCAAATTTGGGTGAAAAAATATTTCCTGGTATTTCGAAACTCGTTATTTCTTAGAAGCTTGGCAACCCCTCTCAATGAAAGTGCTTTCCCACAGTCTGTGCCTACGGCTACTTGAAGAGGAAACAAACCATAGAGAAAAATCGGAGACCTCCTTTATTTTGTCAAGTTTCAAAGAGCTACTACAAACCATGTTGGATTTAGAGTTCCAAATTCATTTATCTATAGAGGAGACAACAGAGAGAAACCTAACTATAAAAACTGCTACTGTAGACGAACGCTTCAACCTAGAAGAACAAAATTTGGTGAGCCAAGTGGGATTTGTATACTGATCATTACCACCAAGTATCAACAAGATTGTTTGAAATAATATTTGATGGTATTTCGGAAACTCGTAATTTCTTAGAAGCTTGGCAACCCATCTCAATGAAAGTGCTTTCCACAGTCTGTGCCTAGGGCTACTTGAAGAGGAAACAAACCATAGAGACAAAACTGAGAACTACTTTATTTAGTCAAGTTTCAAAGAGCTACTACAAACCATGTTGGATTTAGAGTTCCAAATTCATCTTTCAATATACGAGAGAACAGATTGAAACCTAAATATAAAAACTGCTAATGTAGACGAACGCTTCAACCAAGAAGAACAAAATTTGGTGATCCAAGTGGGATTTGTGTACTGATCATTAGCTCCAATTATCATCAAGATTGGGTGAAAAAATATTTGCTGGTATTTCTGAAACTCGTTATTTCTTAGAAGCTTGGCAACCCCTCTCAATGAAAGTGCTTTTCCAAAGTCTGTGCCTAGGGCTATTTGAAGAGGAAACAAACCATAGAGAAAAATTAGAGAACTCCTTTATTTTGTCAAGTTTCAAAGAGCTACTACAAACCATGTTGGATTTAGAGTTCCAAATTCATCTATCTATATAGGAGAGAACAGAGAGAAACCTAAATATAAAAACTGCTACTGTAGACGAACGCTTCAACCTAGAAGAAGAAAATTTGGTGAGCCAAGAGGGATTTGTGTACTGATCATTATCACCAAGTATCATCAAGATTCGGTGAAAAAATATTTGCTGGTATTTCGGAAACTCGTTATTTCTTAGAAGCTTGGCAACCCATCTCAATGAAAGTGCTTTCCACAGTCTGTGCCTAGGGCTACTTGAAGAGGAAAAAAACCATAGAGACAAAACTGAGAACTCTTTTATTTTGTCAAGTTTCAAAGAGCTACTACAAACCATGTTGGATTTAGAGTTCCAAATTCATCTTTCTATATAGGAGAGAACAGAGGGAAACCTAAATATAAAAACTGCTACTGTAGACGAACGCTTCAACCAAGAAGAACAAATTTTGGTGATCCAAGTGGGATTTTTGTACTGATCATTAGCTCCAAGTATCATCAAGATTGGGTGAAAAAATATTTGCTGGTATTTCGGAAACTCGTTATTTCTTAGAAGCTTGGCAACCCCTCTCAATGAAAGTGCTTTTCCAAAGTGTGTGCCTAGGGCTACTTGAAGAGGAAACAAAACATAGAGAAAAACTCAGAGAACTCCTTTATTTTGTCAAGTTTCAAAGAGCTACTACAAACCATGTTGGATTTAGAGTTCCAAATTCATCTATCTATATAGGAGAGAACCGAGGGAAACTTAAATATAAAAACTGCTACTGTAGACGAATGCTTCAACCTAGAAGAACAAAATTTCGTGAGCCAAGTAGGATTTGTGTACTGATCATTACCACCAAGAATCATCAAATTTGGGTGAAAAAATATTTGCTGGTATTTCGAAACTCGTTATTTCTTAGAAGCTTTGCAACGCCTCTCAATGAAAGTGCTTTCCCACAGTCTGTGCCTACGGCTACTTGAAGAAAAACAAACCATAGAGACAAATCTGAGACTTCCTTTATTTTGTCAAGTTTCAAAGAGCTACTACAAACCATATTGGATTTAGAGTTCCAAATTCATCTATCTATATAGGAGAGAACAGAGAGAAACCTAAATATAAAAACTGCAACTGTAGACGAACGCTTCAACCTAGAAGAACAAAATTTGGTGAGCCAAGTGGGATTTGTATACTGATCATTACCACCAAGTATCAACAAGATTGTGTGAAATAATATTTGCTGGTATTTCGGAAACTCGTAATTTCTTAGAAGCTTGGCAACCCATCTCAATGAAAGTGCTTTCCACAGTCTGTGCCTAGGGCTACTTGAAGAGGAAACAAACCATAGAGAAAAATCGGAGAACTCCTTTATTTTGTCAAGTTTCAAAGAGCTACTACAAACCATGTTGGATTTAGAGTTCCAAATTCATCTATCTATATAGGAGAGAACCGAGGGAAACTTAAATATAAAAACTGCTACTGTAGATGAACGCTTCAACCTAGAAGAACAAAATTTGGTGAGCCAAGTGGGATTTGTGTACTGATCATTACCACCAAGTATCATCAAGATTGGGTGAAAAAATATTTGCTGGTATTTTGGAAACTCGTTATTTCTTAGAAGCTTTGCAACCCCTCTCAATGAAAGTGCTATTCCACAGTCTGTGACTAGGGCTACTTTAAGAGGAAACAAACCATAGAGGCAAATCTGAGAACTCCTTTATTTTGTCAAGTTTCAAAGAGCTACTACAAAACATGTTGGATTTAGAGTTCCAAATTCATCTATCTATATATGAGAGAACAAACGGAAACCTAAATATAAAAACTGCTACTGTAGACGAAAGCTTCAAACTAGAACAACAAAATTTCGTGAGCCAAGTGGGATTTGTGTACTGATCATTACCACCAAGAATCATCAAATTTGGGTGAAAAAATATTTGCTGGTATTTCGAAACTCGTTATTTCTTAGAAGCTTGGCAACCCCTCTCAATTAAAGTGCTTCTCCACAGTCTGTGCGTAGGGCTACTTGAAGAGGAAACAAACCATAGAGACAAATCTGAGACCTCCTTTATTTTGTCAAGTTTCAAAGAGCTACTGCAAACCCTGTTGGATTTAGAGTTCCAAATTCATCTATCTATATAGGAGAGAACAGAGAGAAACCTAAATATAAAAACTGCTACTGTAGACGAACGCTTCAACCTAGAAGAACAAAATTTGGTGAGCAAAGTGGGATTTGTGTACTGATCATTACCACCAAGTATCAACAAGATTGTGTGAAAAAATATTTGCTGGTATTTCGGAAACTCGTTATTTCTTAGAAGCTTGGCAACCCATCTCAATGAAAGTGCTTTCCACAGTCTGTGCCTAGGGCTACTTGAAGAGGAAACAAACCATAGAGACAAAACTGAGAACTCCTTTATTTTCTCAAGTTTCAAAGAGCTACTACAAACCATGTTGGATTTAGAGTTCCAAATTCATCTTTCTATATAGGAGAGAACAGAGGGAAACCTAAATATAAAAACTGCTACTGTAGACGAACGCTTCAACCTAGAAGAACAAAATTTGGTGAGTCAAGTGGGATTTGTGTACTGATCATTAGCTCCAAGTATCATCAAGATTGGGTGAAAAAAATATTTGCTGGTATTTCGGAAACTCGTTATTTCTTAGAAGCTTGGCAACCCCTCTCAATGAAAGTGCTTTTCCAAAGTCTGTGCCTAGGGCTACTTGAAGAGGAAACAAACCATAGAGAAAAATCAGAGAACTCCTTTATTTTGTCAAGTTTCAAAGAGCTACTACAAACCATGTTGGATTTAGAGTTCCAAATTCATCTATCTATATAGGAGAGAACCGAGGGAAACTTAAATATAAAAACTGCTACTGTAGACGAACGCTTCAACCTAGAAGAACAAAATTTCGTGAGCCAAGTGGAATTTGTGTACTGATCATTACCACCAAGAATCATCAAATTTTGTGAAAAAATATTTCCTGGTATTTCGAAACTCGTTATTTCTTAGAAGCTTGGCAACCCCTCTCAATGAAAGTGCTTTCCCACAGCCTGTGCCTACGGCTACTTGAAGAGGAAACAAACCATAGAGAAAAATCGGAGACCTCCTTTATTTTGTCAAGTTTCAAAGAGCTACTACAAACCATGTTGGATTTAGAGTTCCAAATTCATTTATCTATAGAGGAGACAACAGAGAGAAACCTAACTATAAAAACTGCTACTGTAGACGAACGCTTCAACCTAGAAGAACAAAATTTGGTGAGCCAAGTGGGATTTGTATACTGATCATTACCACCAAGTATCAACAAGATTGTTTGAAATAATATTTGATGGTATTTCGGAAACTCGTAATTTCTTAGAAGCTTGGCAACCCATCTCAATGAAAGTGCTTTCCACAGTCTGTGCCTAGGGCTACTTGAAGAGGAAACAAACCATAGAGACAAAACTGAGAACTACTTTATTTAGTCAAGTTTCAAAGAGCTACTACAAACCATGTTGGATTTAGAGTTCCAAATTCATCTTTCAATATACGAGAGAACAGATTGAAACCTAAATATAAAAACTGCTAATGTAGACGAACGCTTCAACCAAGAAGAACAAAATTTGGTGATCCAAGTGGGATTTGTGTACTGATCATTAGCTCCAAGTATCATCAAGATTGGGTGAAAAAATATTTGCTGGTAGTCGGAAACTCGTTATTTTTTAGAAGCTTGGCAACCCCTCTCAATGAATGTGCTTTTCCAAAGTCTGTGCCTAGGGCTACTTGAAGATGAAACAAACCATAGAGAAAAATCAGAGAACTCCTTTATTTTGTCAAGTTTCAAAGAGCTACTACAAACCATGTTGGATTTAGAGTTGAAAATTCATCTATCTATATAGGAGAGAACAGAGAGAAACCTAAATATAAAAATTGCTACTCTAGACGAACGCTTTAACCTAGAAGAACAAAATTTGGTGAGCCAAGTGGGATTTGTGTACTGATCATTACCACCAAGTATCAACAAGATTGTGTGAAAAAATATTTGCTGGTATTTCGGAAACTCGTTATTTCTTAGAAGCTTGGCAACCCATCTCAATGAAAGTGCTTTCCACAGTCTGTGCCTAGGGCTACTTGAAGAGGAAACAAACCATAGAGACAAAACTGAGAACTCCTTTATTTTGTCAAGTTTCAAAGAGCTACTACAAACCATGTTGGATTTAGAGTTCCAAATTCATCTTTCTATATAGGAGAGAACAGAGGGAAACCTAAATATAAAAACTGCTACTGTAGACGAATGCTTCAACCAAGAAGAACAAAATTTGGTGAGCCAAGTAGGTTTTGTGTACTGATCATTAGCTCCAAGTATCATCAAGATTGGGTGAAAAAATATTTGCTGGTATTTCGGAAACTCGTTATTTCTTAGAAGCTTGGCAACCCCTCTCAATGAAAGTGCTTTTCCATAGTCTGTGCCTAGGGCTACATGAAGAGGAAACAAACCATAGAGAAAAATCAGAGAACTCCTTTATTTTGTCAAGTTTCAAAGAACTACTACAAACCATGTTGGATTTAGAGTTCCAAATTCATCTATCTATATAGGAGAGAACCGAGGAAAACTTAAATATAAAAACTGCTACTGTAGACGAACGCTTCAACCTAGAAGAACAAAATTTCGTGAGCCAAGTGGGATTTGTGTACTGATCATTACCACCAAGAATCATCAAATTTGGGTGAAAAAATATTTGCTGGTATTTCGAAACTCGTTATTTCTTAGAAGCTTGGCAACCCCTCTCAATGAGAGTGCTTTCCCACAGTCTGTGCCTACGGCTACTTGAATAGGAAACAAACCATAGAGACAAATCTGAGACCTCCTTTTTTTTGTCAAGTTTCAAAGAGCTACTACAAACCATGTTGGATTTAGAGTTCCAAATTCATCTATCTATATAGGAGAGAACAGAGAGAAACCTTAATATAAAAACTGCTACTGTAGACGAACGCTTCAACCTAGAAGAACAAAATTTGGTGAGCCAAGTTGGATTTGTATACTGATCATTACCACCAAGTATCAACAAGATTGTGTGAAATAATATTTGCTGGTATTTCGGAAACTCGTAATTTCTTAGAAGCTTGGCAACCCATCTCAATGAAAGTGCTTTCCACAGTCTGTGCCTAGGGCTACTTGAAGAGGAAACAAACCATAGAGACAAAACTGAGAACTCCTTTATTTTGTCAAGTTTCAAAGAGCTACTACAAACCATGTTGGATTTAGAGTTCCAAATTCATCTTTCTATATAGGAGAGAACAGAGGGAAACCTAAATATAAAAAGTGCTACTGTAGACGAACGCTTCAACCAAGAAGAACAAAATTTGGTGATCCAAGTGGGTTTTGTGTACTGATCATTAGCTCCAAGTATCATCAAGATTGGGTGAAAAAATATTTGCTGGTATTTAGGAAACTCGTTATTTCTTAGAAGCTTGGCAACCCCTCTCAATGAAAGTGCTTTTCCAAAGTCTGTGCCTAGGGCTACTTGAAGAGGAAACAAACCATAGAGAAAAATCGGATAACTCCTTTATTTTGTCAAGTTTCAAAGAGCTACTACAAACCATGTTGGATTTAGAGTTCCAAATTCATCTATCTATATAGGAGAGAACCGAGGGAAACTTAAATATAAAAACTGCTACTGTAGACGAACGCTTCAACCTAGAAGAACAAAATTTCGTGAGCCAAGTGGGATTTCTGTACTGATCATTACCACCAAGAATCATCAAATTTGGGTGAAAAAATATTTGCTGGTATTTCGAAACTCGTTATTTCTTAGAAGCTTGGCAACCCCTCTCAATGAAAGTGCTTTCCCACAGTCTGTGCCTACGGATACTTGAAGAGGAAACAAACCATAGACACAAAACTGAGAACTCCTTTATTTTGTCAAGATTCAAAGAGCTACTACAAACCATGTTGGATTTAGAGTTCCAAATTCATCTTTCTATATAGGAGAGAACAGAGGGAAACCTAAATATAAAAACTGCTACTGTGGACGAATGCTTCAACCAAGAAGAACAAAATTTGTTGAGCCAAGTGGTTTTGTGTACTGATCATTAGCTCCAAGTATCATCAAGATTGGGTGAAAAAATATTTGCTGGTATTTCGGAAACTCGTAATTTCTTAGAATCTTGGCAACCCCTCTCAATGAATGTGCTTTTCCAAAGTCTGTGCCTAGGGCTACTTGAAGAGGAAAGAAACCATAGAGAAAAATCGGAGAACTCCTTTATTTTGTCAAGTTTCAAAGAGCTACTACAAACCATGTTGGATTTAGAGTTCCAAATTCATCTATCTATATAGGAAGGAACCGAGGGAAACTTAAATATAAAAATTGCTACTGTAGACGAACGCTTCAACCTAGAAGAACAAAATTTCGTGAGCCAAGTGGGATTTGTGTACTGATCATTACCACCAAGAATCATCAAATTTGGGTGAAAAAATATTTGCTGGTATTTCGAAAATCGTTATTTCTCAGAAGCTTGGCAACCTCTCTCAATGAAAGTGCTTTCCCACAGTCTGTGCCTACGGCTACTTGAAGAGGAAACAAACCATAGAGACAAATCTGAGACCTCCATTATTTTGTAAAGTTTCAAAGAGCTACTACAAACCATGTTGAATTTAGAGTTCCAAATTCATCTATCTATACAGGAGAGAACAGAGAGAAACGTAAATATAAAAACTGCTACTGTAGACGAACGCTTCAACCTAGAAGAACAAAATTTGGTGAGCCAAGTGGGATTTGTATACTCATCATTACCACCCAGTATCAACAAGATTGTGTGAAATAATATTTGCTGGTATTTTGGAAACTCGTTATTTCTTAGAAGCTTGGCAACCCATCTCAATGAAAGTGCTTTTCACAGTCTGTGCCTAGCGCTACTTGAATTAGAAACAATCCATAGAGACAAAACTGAGATCTCCTTTATTTTGTCAAGTTTCAAAGAGCTACTACAAACCATGTTGGATTTAGAGTTCCAAATTCATCTTTCTATATAGGAGAGAACAGAGGGAAACCTAAATATAAAAACTGCTACTGTAGACGAACGCTTCAACCAAGAAAAACAAAATTTGGTGAGCCAAGTGGGATTTGTGTACTGATCATTAGTTCCAAGTATCATCAAGATTGGGTGAAAAAATATTTGCTGGTATTTCGGAAACTCGTTATTTCTTAGAAGCTTGGCAACCCCTCTCAATGAAAGTGCTTTTCCAAAGTCTGTGCCTAGGGCTACTTGAAGAGGAAACAAACCATAGAGAAAAATCGGAGAACTCCTTTATTTTGTCAAGTTTCAAAGAGCTACTACAAACCATGTTGGATTTAGAGTTCCAAATTCATCTATCTATATATGAGAGAACAAACGGAAACCTAAATATAAAAACTGCTACTGTAGACGAAAGCTTCAAACTAGAAGAACAAAATTTCGTGAGCCAAGTGGGATTTGTGTACTGATCATTACCACCAAGAATCATCAAATTTGGGTGAAAAAATATTTGCTGGTATTTCGAAACTCGTTATTTCTTAGAAGCTTGGCAACCCCTCTCAATTAAAGCGCTTCTCCACAGTCTGTGCGTAGGGCTACTTGAAGAGGAAACAAACCATAGAGACAAATCTGAGACCTCCTTTATTTTGTCAAGTTTCAAAGAGCTACTGCAAACCCTGTTGGATTTAGAGTTCCAAATTCTTCTATCTATATAGGAGAGAACAGAGAGAAACCTAAATATAAAAACTGCTACTGTAGACGAACGCTTCAACCTAGAAGAACAAAATTTGGTGAGCAAAGTGGGATTTGTGTACTGATCATTACCACCAAGTATCAACAAGATTGTGTGAAAAAATATTTGCTGGTATTTCGGAAACTCGTTATTTCTTAGAAGCTTGGCAACCCATCTCAATGAAAGTGCTTTCCACAGTCTGTGCCTAGGGCTACTTGAAGAGGAAACAAACCATAGAGACAAAACTGAGAACTCCTTTATTTTGTCAAGTTTCAAAGAGCTACTACAAACCTTGTTGGATTTAGAGTTCCAAATTCATCTTTCTATATAGGAGAGAACAGAGGGAAACCTAAATATAAAAACTGCTACTGTAGACGAACGCTTCAACCTAGAAGAACAAAATTTGGTGAGCCAAGTGGGATTTGTGTACTGATCATTAGCTCCAAGTATCATCAAGATTGGGTGAAAAAAATATTTGCTGGTATTTCGGAAACTCGTTATTTCTTAGAAGCTTGGCAACCCCTCTCAATGAAAGTGCTTTTCCAAAGTCTGTGCCTAGGGCTACTTGAAGAGGAAACAAACCATAGAGAAAAATCAGAGAACTCCTTTATTTTGTCAAGTTTCAAAGAGCTACTACAAACCATGTTGGATTTAGAGTTCCAAATTCATCTATCTATATAGGAGAGAACCGAGGGAAACTTAAATGTAAAAACTGCTACTGTAGACGAACGCTTCAACCTAGAAGAACAAAATTTCGTGAGCCAAGTGGAATTTGTGTACTGATCATTACCACCAAGAATCATCAAATTTGGGTGAAAAAATATTTGCTGGTATTTCGAAACTCGTTATTTCTTAGAAGCTTGGCAACCCCTCTCAATGAAAGTGCTTTCCCACAGTCTGTGCCTACGGCTACTTGAAGAGGAAACAAACCATAGAGACAAATCTGAGACCTCCTTTATTTTGTCAAGTTTCAAAGAGCTACTACAAACCATGTTGGATTTAGAGTTCCAAATTCATTTATCTATAGAGGAGAGAACAGAGAGAAACCTAACTATAAAAACTGCTACTGTAGACGAACGCTTCAACCTAGAAGAACAAAATTTGGTGAGCCAAGTTGGATTTGTATACTGATCATTACCACCAAGTATCAACAAGATTGTGTGAAATAATATTTGCTGGTATTTCGGAAACTCGTAATTTCTTAGAAGCTTGGGAACCCATCTCAATGAAAGTGCTTTCCACAGTCTGTGCCTAGGGCTACTTGAAGAGGAAACAAACCATAGAGACAAAACTGAGAACTCCTTTATTTTGTCAAGTTTCAAAGAGCTACTACAAACCATGTTGGATTTAGAGTTCCAAATTCATCTTTCTATATAGGAGAGAACAGAGGGAAACCTAAATATAAAAACTGCTACTGTAGACGAACGCTTCAACCAAGAAGAACAAAATTTGGTGAATCAAGTGGGTTTTGTGTACTGATCATTAGCTCCAAGTATCATCAAGATTGGGTGAAAAAATATTTGCTGGTATTTAGGAAACTCGTTATTTCTTAGAAGCTTGGCAACCCCTCTCAATGAAAGTGCTTTTCCAAAGTCTGTGCCTAGGGCTACTTGAAGAGGAAACAAACCATAGAGAAAAATCGGAGAACTCCTTTATTTTGTCAAGTTTCAAAGAGCTACTACAAACCATGTTGGATTTAGAGTTCCAAATTCATCTATCTATATAGGAGAGAACCGAGGGAAACTTAAATATAAAAACTGCTACTGTAGACGAACGCTTCAACCTAGAAGAACAAAATTTCGTGAGCCAAGTGGGATTTGTGTACTGATCATTACCACCAAGAATCATCAAATTTGGGTGAAAAAATATTTGCTGGTATTTCGAAACTCGTTATTTCTTAGAAGCTTGGCAACCCCTCTCAATGAAAGTGCTTTCCCACAGTCTGTGCCTACGGATACTTGAAGAGGAAACAAACCATAGACACAAAACTGAGAACTCCTTTATTTTGTCAAGATTCAAAGAGCTACTACAAACCATGTTGGATTTAGAGTTCCAAATTCATCTTTCTATATAGGAGAGAACAGAGGGAAACCTAAATATAAAAACTGCTACTGTAGACGAACGCTTCAACCAAGAAGAACAAAATTTGTTGAGCCAAGTGGTTTTGTGTACTGATCATTAGCTCCAAGTATCATCAAGATTGGGTGAAAAAATATTTGCTGGTATTTCGGAAACTCGTAATTTCTTAGAATCTTGGCAACCCCTCTCAATGAATGTGCTTTTCCAAAGTCTGTGCATAGGGCTACTTGAAGAGGAAAGAAACCATAGAGAAAAATCGGAGAACTCCTTTATTTTGTCAAGTTTCAAAGAGCTACTACAAACCATGTTGGATTTAGAGTTCCAAATTCATCTATCTATATAGGAAGGAACCGAGGGAAACTTAAATATAAAAATTGCTACTGTAGACGAACGCTTCAACCTAGAATAACAAAATTTCGTGAGCCAAGTGGGATTTGTGTACTGATCATTACCACCAAGAATCATCAAATTTGGGTGAAAAAATATTTGCTGGTATTTCGAAAATCGTTATTTCTCAGAAGCTTGGCAACCTCTCTCAATGAAAGTGCTTTCCCACAGTCTGTGCCTACGGCTACTTGAAGAGGAAACAAACCATAGAGACAAATCTGAGACCTCCTTTATTTTGTAAAGTTTCAAAGAGCTACTACAAACCATGTTGAATTTAGAGTTCCAAATTCATCTATCTATACAGGAGAGAACAGAGAGAAACGTAAATATAAAAACTGCTACTGTAGACGAACGCTTCAACCTAGAAGAACAAAATTTGGTGAGCCAAGTGGGATTTGTATACTCATCATTACCACCAAGTATCAACAAGATTGTGTGAAATAATATTTGCTGGTATTTCGGAAACTCGTTATTTCTTAGAAGCTTGGCAACCCATCTCAATGAAAGTGCTTTTCACAGTCTGTGCCTAGCGCTACTTGAATTAGAAACAATCCATAGAGACAAAACTGAGATCTCCTTTATTTTGTCAAGTTTCAATGAGCTACTACAAACCATGTTGGATTTAGAGTTCCAAATTCATCTTTCTATATAGGAGAGAACAGAGGGAAACCTAAATATAAAAACTGCTACTGTAGACGAACGCTTCAACCAAGAAAAACAAAATTTGGTGAGCCAAGTGGGATTTGTGTACTGATCATTAGTTCCAAGTATCATCAAGATTGGGTGAAAAAATATTTGCTGGTATTTCGGAAACTCGTTATTTCTTAGAAGCTTGGCAACCCCTCTCAATGAAAGTGCTTTTCCAAAGTCTGTGCCTAGGGCTACTTGAAGAGGAAACAAACCATAGAGAAAAATCGGAGAACTCCTTTATTTTGTCAAGTTTCAAAGAGCTACTACAAACCATGTTGGATTTAGAGTTCCAAATTCATCTATCTATATATGAGAGAACAAAGGGAAACCTTAATATAAAAACTGCTACTGCAGACGAAAGCTTCAAACTAGAAGAACAATATTTCGTGAGCCAAGTGGGATTTGTGTACTGATCATTACCACCAAGAATCATCAAATTTGGGTGAAAAAATATTTGCTGGTATTTCGAAACTCGTTATTTCTTAGAAGCTTGGCAACCCCTCTCAATTAAAGTGCTTTTCCACAGTCTGTGCCTAGGGCTAGTTGAAGAGGAAACAAACCATAGAGACAAATCTGAGACCTTCTTTATTTTGTCAAGTTTCAAAGAGCTACTACAAACCCTGTTGGATTTAGAGTTCCAAATTCATCTATCTATATAGGAGAGAACAGAGAGAAACCTAAATATAAAACTGCTACTGTAGACGAACGCTTCAACCTAGAAGAACAAAATTTGGTGAGCCAAGTGGGATTTGTGTACTGATCATTAGCTCCAAGTATCATCAAGATTGGGTGAAAAAATATTTGCTGGTATTTCGGAAACTCGTTATTTCTTAGAAGCTTGGCAACCTCTCTCAATGAAAGTGCTTTTCCAAAGTCTGTGCCTAGGGCTACTTGAAGAGGAAACAAACCATAGAGAAAAATCGGAGAACTCCTTTATTTTGTCAAGTTTCAAAGAGCTACTACAAACCATGTTGGATTTAGAGTTCCAAATTCATCTATCTATATAGGAGACAACCGAGGGAAACTTAAATATAAAAACTGCTACTATAGACGAACGCTTCAACCTAGAAGAACAAAATTTCGTGAGCCAAGTGGGATTTGTGTACTGATCATTACCACCAAGAATCATCAAATTTGGGTGAAAAAATATTTGCTGGTATTTCGAAATTCGTTATTTCTTAGAAGCTTGGCAACCCCTCTCAATGAAAGTGCTTTCCCACAGTCTGTGCCTACGGCTACTTGAAGAGGAAACAAACCCTAGAGACAAATCTGAGACCTCCTTTATTTTGTCAAGTTTCAAAGAGCTACTACAAACCATGTTGGCTTTAGAGTTCCAAATTCATCTATCTATATAGGAGAGAACCGAGGGAAACTTAAATATAAAAACTGCTACTGTAGACGAACGCTTCAACCTAGAAGAACAAAATTTCGTGAGCCAAGTGGGATTTGTGTACTGATCATTACCACCAAGTATCAACAAGATTGTGTGAAATAATATTTGCTGGTATTTCGGAAACTCGTTATTTCTTAGAAGCTTGGCAACCCATCTCAATGAAAGTGCTTTCCACAGTCTGTGCCTAGGGCTACTTGAAGAGGAAACAAACCATAGAGACAAAACTGAGAACTCCTTTATTTTGTCAAGTTTCAAAGAGCTACTACAAACCATGTTGGATTTAGAGTTCCAAATTCATCTTTCTATATAGGAGAGAACAGAGGGAAACCTAAATATAAAAACTGCTACTGTAGACGAACGCTTCAACCAAGAAGAACAAAATTTGGTGATCCAAGTGGGATTTGTGTACTGATCATTAGCTCCAAGTATCATCAAGATTGGGTGAAAAAATATTTGCTGGTATTTAGGAAACTCGTTATTTCTTAGAAGCTTGGCAACCCCTCTCAATGAAAGTGCTTTTCCAAAGTCTGTGCCTAGGGCTACTTGAAGAGGAAACAAACCATAGAGAAAAATCCGAGACCTCCTTTATTTTGTCAAGTTTCAAAGAGCTACTACAAACCATGTTGGATTTAGAGTTCCAAATTCATCTATCTATATAGGAGAGAACCGAGGGAAACTTAAATATAAAAACTGCTACTGTAGACGAACGCTTCAACCTAGAAGAACAAAATTTCGTGAGCCAAGTGGGATTTGTGTACTGATCATTAGCTCCAAGTATCATCAAGATTGGGTGAAAAAATATTTGCTGGTATTTCGGAAACGCGTTATTTCTTAGAAGCTTGGCAACCCCTCTCAATGAAAGTGCGTTTCCAAAGTCTGTGCCTAGGGCTACTTGAAGAGGAAACAAACCATAGAGAAAAATCGGAGAACTCCTTTATTTTGTCAAGTTTCAAAGAGCTACTACAAACCATGTTGGATTTAGAGTTCCAAATTCATCTATCTATATAGGAGACAACCGAGGGAAACTTAAATATAAAAACTGCTACTATAGACGAACGCTTCAACCTAGAAGAACAAAATTTCGTGAGCCAAGTGGGATTTGTGTACTGATCATTACCACCAAGAATCATCAAATTTGGGTGAAAAAATATTTGCTGGTATTTCGAAACTCGTTATTTCTTAGAAGCTTGGCAACCCCTCTCAATGAAAGTGCTTTCCCACAGTCTGTGCCTACGGCTACTTGAAGAGGAAACAAACCCTAGAGACAAATCTGAGACCTCCTTTATTTTGTCAAGTTTCAAAGAGCTACTACAAACCATGTTGGCTTTAGAGTTCCAAATTCATCTATCTATATAGGAGAGAACCGAGGGAAACTTAAATATAAAAACTGCTACTGTAGACGAACGCTTCAACCTAGAAGAACAAAATTTCGTGAGCCAAGTGGGATTTGTGTACTGATCATTAGCTCCAAGTATCATCAAGATTGGGTGAAAAAATATTTGCTGGTATTTCGAAACTCGTTATTTCTTAGAAGCTTGGCAACCCCTCTCAATGAAAGTGCTTTCCCACAGTCTGTGCCTACGGATACTTGAAGAGGAAACAAACCATAGACACAAAACTGAGAACTCCTTTATTTTGTCAAGATTCAAAGAGCTACTACAAACCATGTTGGATTTAGAGTTCCAAATTCATCTTTCTATATAGGAGAGAACAGAATGAAACCTAAATATAAAAACTGCTACTGTAGACGAACGCTTCAATCAAGAAGAACAAAATTTGTTGTGCCAAGTGGGATTTGTGTACTGATCATTAGCTCCAAGTATCATCAAGATTGGGTGAAAAAATATTTGCTGGTAGTTCGGAAACTCGTAATTTCTTAGAATCTTGGCAACCCCTCTCAATGAATGTGCTTTTCCAAAGTCTGTGCCTAGGGCTACTTGAAGAGGAAAGAAACCATAGAGAAAAATCGGAGAACTCCTTTATTTTGTCAAGTTTCAAAGAGCTACTACAAACCATGTTGGATTTAGAGTTCCAAATTCATCTATCTATATAGAAAGGAACCGAGGGAAACTTAAATATAAAAATTGCTACTGTAGACGAACGCTTCAACCTAGAAGAACAAAATTTCGTGAGCCAAGTGGGATTTGTGTACTGATCATTACCACCAAGAATCATCAAATTTGGGTAAAAAAATATTTGCTGGTATTTCGAAAATTGTTATTTCTCAGAAGCTTGGCAACCTCTCTCAATGAAAGTGCTTTCCCACAGTCTGTGTCTACGGCTACTTGAAGTGGAAACAAACCATAGAGACAAATCTGAGACCTCCTTTATTTTGTCAAGTTTCAAAGAGCTACTACAAACCATGTTGAATTTAGAGTTCCAAATTCATCTATCTATACAGGAGAGAACAGAGAGAAACGTAAATATAAAAACTGCTACTGTAGACGAACGCTTCAACCTAGAAGAACAAAATTTGGTGAGCCAAGTGGAATTTGTATACTGATCATTACCACCAAGTATCAACAAGATTGTGTGAAATAATATTTGCTGGTATTTCGGAAACTCGTTATTTCTTAGAAGCTTGGCAACCCATCTCAATGAAAGTGCTTTTCACATTCTGTGCCTAGGGCTACTTGAAGTAGAAACAAACCATAGAGACAAAACTGAGATCTCCTTTATTTTGTCAAGTTTCAAAGAGCTACTACAAACCATGTTGGATTTAGAGTTCCAAATTCATCTTTCTATATAGGAGAGAACAGAGGGAAACCTAAATATAAAAACTGCTACTGTAGACGAACGCTTCAACCAAGAAAAACAAAATTTGGTGAGCCAAGTGGAATTTGTGTACTGATCATTAGCTCCAAGTATCATCAAGATTGGTTGAAAAAATATTTGCTGGTATTTCGGAAACTCGTTATTTCTTAGAAGCTTGGCAACCCCTCTCAATGAAAGTGCTTTTCCAAAGTCTGTGCCTAGGGCTACTTGAAGAGGAAACAAACCATAGAGAAAAATCGGAGAACTCCTTTATTTTGTCAAGTTTCAAAGAGCTACTACAAACCATGTTGGATTTAGAGTTCCAAATTCATGTATCTATATAGGAGAGAACCGAGGGAAACTTAAATATAAAAACTGCTACTGTAGACGAAAGCTTCAAACAGGAAGAACAAAATTTCGAGAGCCAAGTGGGATTTGTGTACTGATCATTACCACCAAGAATCATCAAATTTGGGTGAAAAAATATTTTCTGGTATTTCGAAACTCGTTATTTCTTAGAAGCTTGGCAACCCCTCTCAATGAAAGTGCTTTCCCACAGTCTGTGCCTAAGGATACTTGAAGAGGAAACAAACCATAGAGACAAATCTGAGACCTCCTTTATTTTGTCAAGTTTCAAAGAGCTACTACAAACCATGTTGGATTTAGAGATCCAAATTCATCTATCTCTATAGGAGAGAACAGAGAGAAACCTAAATATAAAAACTGCTACTGTAGACGAACGCTTCAACCTAGAAGAACAAAATTTGGTGAACCAAGTGAGATTTGTGTACTGATCATTACCACCAAGTATCAACAAGATTGTGTGAAAAAATATTTGCTGGTATTTCGGAAACTCGTTATTTCTTAGAAGCTTGGCAACCCATCTCAATGAAAGTGCTTTCCACAGTCTGTGCCTAGGGCTACTTGAAGAGGAAACAACCATAGAGACAAAACTGAGAACTCCTTTATTTTGTCAAGTTTCAAAGAGCTACTACAAACCATGTTGGATTTAGAGTTTCAAATTCATCTTTCTATATAGGAGAGAACAAAGGGAAACCTAAATATAAAAACTGCTACTGTCGACGAACGCTTCAACCTAGAAGAACAAAATTTGGTGAGCCAAGTCGGATTTGTGTACTGATCATTAGCTCCAAGTATTATCAAGATTGGGTGAAAAATTATTTGCTGGTATTTCGAAAACTCATTATTTCTTAGAAGCTTGGCAACCCCTCTCAATGAAAGTGCTATTCCACAGTCTGTTCCTAGGGCTACTTTAAGAGGAAACAAACCATAGAGGCAAATCTGAGAACTCCTTTATTTTGTCAATTTCAAAGAGCTTCTACAAAACATGTTGGATTTAGAGTTCCAAATTCATCTATCTATATATGAGAGAACAAAGGGAAACCTAAATATAAAAACTGCTACTTTAGATGAACGCTTCAACCTAGAAGAACAAAATTTGGTGAGCCAAGTGGGATTTGTGTACTGATCATACCACCAAGTATCATCAAGATTGGGTGAAAAAATATTTGCTGGTATTTCGGAAACTCGTTATTTTTTAGAAGCTTGGGAACCCCTCTCAATGAAAGTGCTTTTCCACAGTCTGTGCCTGGGGCTACTTGAAGAGGAAACAAACCATAGCGACAAAACTGAGAACTCCTTTATTTTGTCAAGTTTCAAAGAGCTACTACAAACCATGTTGGATTTAGAGTTCCAAATTCATCTTTCTATATAGGAGAGAACAGAGGGAAACCTAAATATAAAAACTCCTACTGTAGACGAACGCTTCAACCTAGAAGAACAAAAATTGGTGAGCCAAGTGGGATTTGTGTACTGATCATGACCACCAAGTATCATCAAGATTGGGTGAAAAAATATTTGCTGGCATTTCGGAAACTCGTTATTTCTTAGAAGCTTGGCAACCCCTCTCAATGAAAGTGCTTTTCCACAGTCTGTGCCTAGGGCTACTTGAAGAGGAAACAAACCATAGAGACAAATCTGAGAACTCCTTTATTTTGTCAAGTTTCAAAGAGCTACTACAAACCATGTTGGATTTAGAGTTAAAAAATTCATCTATCTATATAGGAGAGAACAGAGGGAAACTTAAATATATAAACTGCTACTGTAGACAAACGCTTCAACTTAGAAGAACAAAATTTGGTAAGCCAAGTGGGATTTGTGTACTGATCATTACCACCAAGTATCATCAAGATTGGGTGAAAAAATATTTGCTGGTATTTCGGAAACTCGTTATTTCTTAGAAGCTTGGCAACCCATCTCAATGAAAGTGCTTTCCACCGTCTGTGCCTAGGGCTACTTTAAGAGGAAACAAACCATAGAGCCAAAACTGAGAACTCCTTTATTTTGTCAAGTTTCAAAGAGCTACTAGAAACCATGTTGGATTTAGAGTTCCAAATTCATCTATCTATATAGGAGAGAACAGAGGGAAACCTAAATATAAAAACTGCTACTGTAGACGAACGCTTCAACCTAGGTAGAACAAAATTTGGTGAGCCAAGTGGTATTTGTGTACTGATCATGACCACCAAGTATCATCAAGATTGGGTGAAAAAATATTTGCTGGCATTTCGGAAACTCGTTATTTCTTAGAAGATTGGCAACCCCTCTCAATGAAAGTGCTATTCCACAGTCTGTTCCTAGGGCTACTTTAAAAGGAAACAAACCATAGAGGCAAATCTGAGAACTCCTTTATTTTGTCAAGTTTCAAAGAGCTTCTACAAAACATGTTGGATTTAGAGTTCCAAATTCATCTATCTATATATGAGAGAACAAAGGGAAACCTAAATATAAAAACTGCTACTGTAGACGAACGCTTCAAACTAGAAGAACAAAATTTGGTGAGCCAAGTGGGATTTGTGTACTGATCATACCACCAAGTATCATCAAGATTGGGTGAAAAAATATTTGCTGGTTTTTCGGAAACTCGTTATTTCTTAGAAGCTTGGGAACCCCTCTCAATGAAAGTGCTTTTCCACAGTCTGTGCCTGGGGCTACCTGAAGAGGAAACAAACCATTGAGACAAAACTGAGAACTCCTTTATTTTGTCAAGTTTCAAAGAGCTACTACAAACCATGTTGGATTTAGAGTTAAAAATTCATCTTTCTATATAGGAGAGAACAGAGGGAAACCTAAATATAAAAACTCCTACTGTAGACGAACCCTTCAACCTAGAAGAACAAAAATTGGTGAGCCAAGTGGGATTTGTGTACTGATCATTAGCACCAAGTATCATCAAGATTGGGTGAAATAATATTTGCTGGTATTTCGGAAACTCGTAATTTCTTAGAAGCTTGGCAACCCCTCTCAATGAAAGTGCTTTTCCACAGTCTGTGCCTAGGGCTACTTGAAGAGGAAACAAACCATTGAGACAAAACTGAGAACTCCTTTATTTTGTCAAGTTTCAAAGAGCTACTACAAACCATGTTGGATTTAGAGTTCCAATTTCATCTTTCTATATAGGAGAGAACAGAGGGAAACCTAAATATAAAAACTGCTACTGTGGACGAAGGCTTCAACCAAGAAGAACAAAATTTGGTGAGCCAAGTGGGATTTGTGTAGTGATCATTAGCTCCAAGTATCATTAAGATTGGGTGAAAAAATATTTGCTGGTATTTCGGAAACTCGTTATTTCTTAGAAGCTTGGCAACCCCTCTCAATGAAAGTGCTTTTCCAAAGTCTGTGCCTAGGGCTACTTGAAGAGGAAACAGACCATAGAGAAAAATCTGAGAACTCCTTTATTTTATCAAGTTTCAAAGAGCTACTACAAACCATGTTGGATTTAGAGTTCCAAATTCATCTATCTATATAGGAGAGAACCGAGGGAAACTTAAATATAAAAACTGCTACTGTAGACGAATGCTTCAACCTAGAAGAACAAAATTTCGTGAGCCAAGTGGGATTTGTGTACTCATCATTACCACCAAGAATCATCAAATTTGGGTGAAAAAATATTTGCTGGTATTTCGAAAATCGTGATTTCGTAGAAGCTTGGCAAACCCTCTCAATGAAAGTGCTTTCCACAGTCTGTGCCTGTGGCTACTTGAAGAGGAAACAAACCATAGAGACAAATCTGAGACCTCCTTTATTTTGTCAAGTTTCAAAGAGCTACTACAAACCATGTTGGATTTAGAGGTCCAAATTCATCTATCTATATAGGAGAGAACACAGGGACACCTAAATATAAAAACTGCTACTGTCGACGAACGCTTCAAGCTAGAAGAACAAAATTTGGTGAGCCAAGTCGGATTTGTGTACTGATCATTAGCTCCAAGTATTATCAAGATTGTGTGAAAAATTATTTGCTGGTATTTCGAAAACTCGTTATTTCTTAGAAGCTTGGCAACCCCTCTCAATGAAAGTGCTATTCCACAGTCTGTTCCTAGGGATACTTTAAGAGGAAACAAACCATAGAGGCAAATCTGAGAACTCCTTTATTTTGTCAAGTTTCAAAGAGCTTCTACAAAACATGTTGGATTTAGAGTTCCAAATTCATCTATCTATATATGAGAGAACAAAGGGAAACCTAAATATAAAAACTGCTACTGTAGATGAACGCTTCAACCTAGAAGAACAAAATTTGGTGAGCCAAGTGGGATTTGTGTACTGATCATACCACCAAGTATCATCAAGATTGGGTGAAAAAATATTTGCTGGTATTTCGGAAACTCGTTATTTTTTAGAAGCTTGGGAACCCCTCTCAATGAAAGTGCTTTTCCACAGTCTGTGCCTGGGGCTACTTGAAGAGGAAACAAACCATAGCGACAAAACTGAGAACTCCTTTATTTTGTCAAGTTTCAAAGAGCTACTACAAACCATGTTGGATTTAGAGTTCCAAATTCATCTATCTATATAGAAAGGAACCGAGGGAAACTTAAATATAAAAATTGCTACTGTAGACGAACGCTTCAACCTAGAAGAACAAAATTTCGTGAGCCAAGTGGGATTTGTGTACTGATCATTACCACCAAGAATCATCAAATTTGGGTAAAAAAATATTTGCTGGTATTTCGAAAATTGTTATTTCTCAGAAGCTTGGCAACCTCTCTCAATGAAAGTGCTTTCCCACAGTCTGTGCCTACGGCTACTTGAAGTGGAAACAAACCATAGAGACAAATCTGAGACCTCCTTTATTTTGTCAAGTTTCAAAGAGCTACTACAAACCATGTTGAATTTAGAGTTCCAAATTCATCTATCTATACAGGAGAGAACAGAGAGAAACGTAAATATAAAAACTGCTACTGTAGACGAACGCTTCAACCTAGAAGAACAAAATTTGGTGAGCCAAGTGGAATTTGTATACTGATCATTACCACCAAGTATCAACAAGATTGTGTGAAATAATATTTGCTGGTATTTCGGAAACTCGTTATTTCTTAGAAGCTTGGCAACCCATCTCAATGAAAGTGCTTTTCACAGTCTGTGCCTAGGGCTACTTGAAGTAGAAACAAACCATAGAGACAAAACTGAGATCTCCTTTATTTTGTCAAGTTTCAAAGAGCTACTACAAACCATGTTGGATTTAGAGTTCCAAATTCATCTTTCTATATAGGAGAGAACAGAGGGAAACCTAAATATAAAAACTGCTACTGTAGACGAACGCTTCAACCAAGAAAAACAAAATTTGGTGAGCCAAGTGGAATTTGTGTACTGATCATTAGCTCCATGTATCATCAAGATTTGGTGAAAAAATATTTGCTGGTATTTCGGAAACTCGTTATTTCTTAGAAGCTTGGCAACCCCTCTCAATGAAAGTGCTTTTCCAAAGTCTGTGCCTAGGGCTACTTGAAGAGGAAACAAATCATAGAGAAAAATCGGAGAACTCCTTTATTTTGTCAAGTTTCAAAGAGCTACTACAAACCATGTTGGATTTAGAGTTCCAAATTCATGTATCTATATAGGAGAGAACCGAGGGAAACTTAAATATAAAAACTGCTACTGTAGACGAAAGCTTCAAACAGGAAGAACAAAATTTCGAGAGCCAAGTGGGATTTGTGTACTGATCATTACCACCAAGAATCATCAAATTTGGGTGAAAAAATATTTTCTGGTATTTCGAAACTCGTTATTTCTTAGAAGCTTGGCAACCCCTCTCAATGAAAGTGCTTTCCCACAGTCTGTGCCTAAGGATACTTGAAGAGGAAACAAACCATAGAGACAAATCTGAGACCTCCTTTATTTTGTCAAGTTTCAAAGAGCTACTACAAACCATGTTGGATTTAGAGATCCAAATTCATCTATCTATATAGGAGAGAACAGAGAGAAACCTAAATATAAAAACTGCTACTGTAGACGAACGCTTCAACCTAGAAGAACAAAATTTGGTGAACCAAGTGAGATTTGTGTACTGATCATTACCACCAAGTATCAACAAGATTGTGTGAAAAAATATTTGCTGGTATTTCGGAAACTCGTTATTTCTTAGAAGCTTGGCAACCCATCTCAATGAAAGTGCTTTCCACATTCTGTGCCTAGGGCTACTTGAAGAGGAAACAACCATAGAGACAAAACTGAGAACTCCTTTATTTTGTCAAGTTTCAAAGAGCTACTACAAACCATGTTGGATTTAGAGTTTCAAATTCATCTTTCTATATAGGAGAGAACAGAGGGAAACCTAAATAAAAAACTGCTACTGTCGACGAACGCTTCAACCTAGAAGAACAAAATTTGGTGAGCCAAGTCGGATTTGTGTACTGATCATTAGCTCCAAGTATTATCAAGATTGGGTGAAAAATTATTTGCTGGTATTTCGAAAACTCATTATTTCTTAGAAGCTTGGCAACCCCTCTCAATGAAAGTGCTATTCCACAGTCTGTTCCTAGGGCTACTTTAAGAGGAAACAAACCATAGAGGCAAATCTGAGAACTCCTTTATTTTGTCAATTTCAAAGAGCTTCTACAAAACATGTTGGATTTAGAGTTCCAAATTCATCTATCTATATATGAGAGAACAAAGGGAAACCTAAATATAAAAACTGCTACTTTAGATGAACGCTTCAACCTAGAAGAACAAAATTTGGTGAGCCAAGTGGGATTTGTGTACTGATCATACCACCAAGTATCATCAAGATTGGGTGAAAAAATATTTGCTGGTATTTCGGAAACTCGTTATTTTTTAGAAGCTTGGGAACCCCTCTCAATGAAAGTGCTTTTCCACAGTCTGTGCCTGGGGCTACTTGAAGAGGAAACAAACCATAGCGACAAAACTGAGAACTCCTTTATTTTGTCAAGTTTCAAAGAGCTACTACAAACCATGTTGGATTTAGAGTTCCAAATTCATCTTTCTATATAGGAGAGAACAGAGGGAAACCTAAATATAAAAACTCCTACTGTAGACGAACGCTTCAACCTAGAAGAACAAAAATTGGTGAGCCAAGTGGGATTTGTGTACTGATCATTAGCACCAAGTATCATCAAGATTGGGTGAAATAATATTTGCTGGTATTTCGGAAACTCGTAATTTCTTAGAAGCTTGGCAACCCCTCTCAATGAAAGTGCTTTTCCACAGTCTGTGCCTAGGCCTACTTGAAGAGGAAACAAACCATTGAGACAAAACTGAGAACTCCTTTATTTTGTCAAGTTTCAAAGAGCTACTACAAACCATGTTGGATTTAGAGTTCCAAATTTATCTATCTATATCGGAGAGAACAGAGGGAAACCTAAATATAAAAACTGCTACTGTAGACGAACGCTTCAACCTAGAAGAACTAAATTTGGTGAGCCAAGTGGGATAGGTGTACTGATCGTTAGCAACAAGTATAATCAAGATTGGGTAAAATAATATTTGCTGGTATTTCGGAAAATCGTTATTTCTTAGAAGCTTGGCAACCCCTCTCAATGAAAGTGTTTTTCCACAGTCTGTGCCTAGGGCTACTTGAAGAGGAAACAAACCATAGAGACAAATCTGAGAACTCCTTTATTTTGTCAAGTTTCAAAGAGCTACTACAAACCATGTTGGATTTAGAGTTAAAAAATTCATCTATCTATATAGGAGAGAACAGAGGGAAACTTAAATATATAAAATGCTACTGTAGACGAACGCTTCAACCTAGAAGAAAAAAATTTGGTAAGCCAAGTGGGATTTGTGTTCTGATCATTACCACCAAGTATCATCAAGATTGGGTGAAAAAATATTTGCTGGTATTTCGGAAACTCGTTATTTCTTAGAAGCTTGGCAACCCATCTCAATGAAAGTGCTTTCCACAGTCTGTGCCTAGGGCTACTTTAAGAGGAAACAAACCATAGAGCCAAAACTGAGAACTCCTTTATTTTGTCAAGTTTCAAAGAGCTACTAGAAACCATGTTGGATTTAGAGTTCCAAATTAATCTATCTATATAGGAGAGAACAGAGGGAAACCTAAATATAAAAACTGCTACTGTAGACGAACGCTTCAACCTAGGTAGAACAAAATTTGGTGAGCCAAGTGGTATTTGTGTACTGATCATGAACACCAAGTATCATCAAGATTGGGTGAAAAAATATTTGCTGGCATTTGGGAAACTCGTTATTTCTTAGAAGCTTGGCAACCCCTCTCAATGAAAGTGCTTTTCCACAGTCTGTGCCTAGGGCTACTTGAAGAGGAAACAAACCATAGAGACAAATCTGAGAACTCCTTTATTTTGTCAAGTTTCAAAGAGTTACTACAAACCATGTTGGATTTAGAGTTAAAAAATTCATCTATCTATATAGGAGAGAACAGAGGGAAACTTAAATATATAAACTGCTACTGTAGACGAACGCTTCAACTTAGAAGAACAAAATTTGGTAAGCCAAGTGGGATTTGTGTACTGATCATTACCACCAAGTATCATCAAGATTGGGTGAAAAAATATTTGCTGGTATTTCGGAAACTCGTTATTTCTTAGAAGCTTGGCAACCCATCTCAATGAAAGTGCTTTCCACAGTCTGTGCCTAGGGCTACTTTAAGAGGAAACAAACCATAGAGCCAAAACTGAGAACTCCTTTATTTTGTCAAGTTTCAAAGAGCTACTAGAAACCATGTTGGATTTAGAGTTCCAAATTCATCTATCTATATAGGAGAGAACAGAGGGAAACCTAAATATAAAAACTGCTACTGTAGACGAACGCTTCAACCTAGGTAGAACAAAATTTGGTGAGCCAAGTGGTATTTGTGTACTGATCATGACCACCAAGTATCATCAAGATTGGGTGAAAAAATATTTGCTGGCATTTCGGAAACTCGTTATTTCTTAGAAGATTGGCAACCCCTCTCAATGAAAGTGCTATTCCACAGTCTGTTCCTAGGGCTACTTTAAAAGGAAACAAACCATAGAGGCAAATCTGAGAACTCCTTTATTTTGTCAAGTTTCAAAGAGCTTCTACAAAACATGTTGGATTTAGAGTTCCAAATTCATCTATCTATATATGAGAGAACAAAGGGAAACCTAAATATAAAAACTGCTACTGTAGACGAACGCTTCAACCTAGAAGAACAAAATTTGGTGAGCCAAGTGGGATTTGTGTACTGATCATACCACCAAGTATCATCAAGATTGGGTGAAAAAATATTTGCTGGTATTTCGGAAACTCGTTATTTCTTAGAAGCTTGGGAACCCCTCTCAATGAAAGTGCTTTTCCACAGTCTGTGCCTGGGGCTACCTGAAGAGGAAACAAACCATTGAGACAAAACTGAGAACTCCTTTATTTTGTCAAGTTTCAAAGAGCTACTACAAACCATGTTGGATTTAGAGTTAGAAATTCATCTTTCTATATAGGAGAGAACAGAGGGAAACCTAAATATAAAAACTCCTACTGTAGACGAACGCTTCAACCTAGAAGAACAAAAATTGGTGAGCCAAGTGGGATTTGTGTACTGATCATTAGCACCAAGTATCATCAAGATTGGGTGAAATAATATTTGCTGGTATTTCGGAAACTCGTAATTTCTTAGAAGCTTGGCAACCCCTCTCAATGAAAGTGCTTTTCCACAGTCTGTGCCTAGGGCTACTTGAAGAGGAAACAAACCATTGAGACAAAACTGAGAACTCCTTTATTTTGTCAAGTTTCAAAGAGCTACTACAAACCATGTTGGATTTAGAGTTCCAAATTCATCTTTCTATATAGGAGAGAACAGAGGGAAACCTAAATATAAAAACTGCTACTGTGGACGAACGCTTCAACCAAGAAGAACAAAATTTGGTGAGCCAAGTGGGATTTGTGTAGTGATCATTAGCTCCAAGTATCATTAAGATTGGGTGAAAAAATATTTGCTGGTATTTCGGAAACTCGTTATTTCTTAGAAGCTTGGCAACCCCTCTCAATGAAAGTGCTTTTCCAAAGTCTGTGCCTAGGGCTACTTGAAGAGGAAACAGACCATAGAGAAAAATCTGAGAACTCCTTTATTTTATCAAGTTTCAAAGAGCTACTACAAACCATGTTGGATTTAGAGTTCCAAATTCATCTATCTATATAGGAGAGAACCGAGGGAAACTTAAATATAAAAACTGCTACTGTAGACGAATGCTTCAACCTAGAAGAACAAAATTTCGTGAGCCAAGTGGGATTTGTGTACTCATCATTACCACCAAGAATCATCAAATTTGGGTGAAAAAATATTTGCTGGTATTTCGAAACTCGTGATTTCGTAGAAGCTTGGCAAACCCTCTCAATGAGAGTGCTTTCCACAGTCTGTGCCTGTGGCTACTTGAAGAGGAAACAAACCATAGAGACAAATCTGAGACCTCCTTTATTTTGTCAAGTTTCAAAGAGCTACTACAAACCATGTTGGATTTAGAGGTCCAAATACATCTATCTATATAGGAGAGAACACAGGGACACCTAAATATAAAAACTGCTACTGTCGACGAACGCTTCAAGCTAGAAGAACAAAATTTGGTGAGCCAAGTCGGATTTGTGTACTGATCATTAGCTCCAAGTATTATCAAGATTGGGTGAAAAATTATTTGCTGGTATTTCGAAAACTCGTTATTTCTTAGAAGCTTGGCAACCCATCTCAATGAAAGTGCTATTCCACAGTCTGTTCCTAGGGCTACTTTAAGAGGAAACAAACCATAGAGGCAAATCTGAGAACTCCTTTATTTTGTCAAGTTTCAAAGAGCTTCTACAAAACATGTTGGATTTAGAGTTCCAAATTCATCTATCTATATATGAGAGAACAAAGGGAAACCTAAATATAAAAACTGCTACTGTAGATGAACGCTTCAACCTAGAAGAACAAAATTTGGTGAGCCAAGTGGGATTTGTGTACTGATCATACCACCAAGTATCATCAAGATTGGGTGAAAAAATATTTGCTGGTATTTCGGAAACTCGTTATTTTTTAGAAGCTTGGGAACCCCTCTCAATGAAAGTGCTTTTCCACAGTCTGTGCCTGGGGCTACTTGAAGAGGAAACAAACCATAGCGACAAAACTGAGAACTCCTTTATTTTGTCAAGTTTCAAAGAGCTACTACAAACCATGTTGGATTTAGAGTTCCAAATTCATCTTTCTATATAGGAGAGAACAGAGGGAAACCTAAATATAAAAACTCCTACTGTAGACGAACGCTTCAACCTAGAAGAACAAACATTGGTGAGCCAAGTGGGATTTGTGTACTGATCATTAGCACCAAGTATCATCAAGATTGGGTGAAATAATATTTGCTGGTATTTCGGAAACTCGTAATTTCTTAGAAGCTTGGCAACCCCTCTCAATGAAAGTGCTTTTCCACAGTCTGTGCCTAGGGCTACTTGAAGAGGAAACAAACCATTGAGACAAAACTGAGAACTCCTTTATTTTGTCAAGTTTCAAAGAGCTACTACAAACCATGTTGGATTTAGAGTTCCAAATTTATCTATCTATATCGGAGAGAACAGAGGGAAACCTAAATATAAAAACTGCTACTGTAGACGAACGCTTCAACCTAGAAGAACTAAATTTGGTGAGCCAAGTGGGATAGGTGTTCTGATCGTTAGCAACAAGTATAAACAAGATTGGGTGAAATAATATTTGCTGGTATTTCGGAAACTCGTTATTTCTTAGAAGCTTGGCAACCCCTCTCAATGAAAGTGCTTTTCCACAGTCTGTGCCTAGGGCTACTTGAAGAGGAAACAAACCATAGAGACAAATCTGAGAACTCCTTTATTTTGTCAAGTTTCAAAGAGCTACTACAAACCATGTTGGATTTAGAGTTAAAAAATTCATCTATCTATATAGGAGAGAACAGAGGGAAACTTAAATATATAAACTGCTACTGTAGACGAACGCTTCAACTTAGAAGAACAAAATTTGGTAAGCCAAGTGGGATTTGTGTACTGATCATTACCACCAAGTATCATCAAGATTGGGTGAAAAAATATTTGCTGGTATTTCGGAAACTCGTTATTTCTTAGAAGCTTGGCAACCCATCTCAATGAAAGTGCTTTCCAAAGTCTGTGCCTAGGGCTACTTTAAGAGGAAACAAACCATAGAGCCAAAACTGAGAACTCCTTTATTTTGTCAAGTTTCAAAGAGCTACTAGAAACCATGTTGGATTTAGAGTTCCAAATTCATCTATCTATATAGGAGAGAACAGAGGGAAACCTAAATATAAAAACTGCTACTGTAGACGAACGCTTCAACCTAGGTAGAACAAAATTTGGTGAGCCAAGTGGTATTTGTGTACTGATCATGACCACCAAGTATCATCAAGATTGGGTGAAAAAATATTTGCTGGCATTTCGGAAACTCGTTATTTCTTAGAAGATTGGCAACCCCTCTCAATGAAAGTGCTATTCCACAGTCTGTTCCTAGGGCTACGTTAAGAGGAAACAAACCATAGAGGCAAATCTGAGAACTCCTTTATTTTGTCAAGTTTCAAAGAGCTTCTACAAAACATGTTGGATTTAGAGTTCCAAATTCATCTATCTATATATGAGAGAAGAAAGGGAAACCTAAATATAAAAACTGCTACTGTAGACGAACGCTTCAACCTAGAAGAACAAAATTTGGTGAGCCAAGTGGGATTTGTGTACTGATCATACCACCAAGTATCATCAAGATTGGGTGAAAAAATATTTGCTGGTATTTCGGAAACTCGTTATTTCTTAGAAGCTTGGGAACCCCTCTCAATGAAAGTGCTTTTCCACAGTCTGTGCCTGGGGCTACCTGAAGAGGAAACAAACCATTGAGACAAAACTGAGAACTCCTTTATTTTGTCAAGTTTCAAAGAGCTACTACAAACCATGTTGGATTTAGAGTTAAAAATTCATCTTTCTATATAGGAGAGAACAGAGGGAAACCTAAATATAAAAACTCCTACTGTAGACGAACGCTTCAACCTAGAAGAACAAAAATTGGTGAGCCAAGTGGGATTTGTGTACTGATCATTAGCACCAAGTATCATCAAGATTGGGTGAAATAATATTTGCTGGTATTTCGGAAACTCGTAATTTCTTAGAAGCTTGGCAACCCCTCTCAATGAAAGTGCTTTTCCACAGTCTGTGCCTAGGGCTACTTGAAGAGGAAACAAACCATTGAGACAAAACTGAGAACTCCTTTATTTTGTCAAGTTTCAAAGAGCTACTACAAACCATGTTGGATTTAGAGTTCCAAATTCATCTTTCTATATAGGAGAGAACAGAGGGAAACCTAAATATAAAAACTGCTACTGTGGACGAACGCTTCAACCAAGAAGAACAAAATTTGGTGAGCCAAGTGGGATTTGTGTAGTGATCATTAGCTCCAAGTATCATTAAGATTGGGTGAAAAAATATTTGCTGGTATTTCGGAAACTCGTTATTTCTTTGAAGCTTGGCAACCCCTCTCAATGAAAGTGCTTTCCACAGTCTGTGCCTAGGGCTACTTTAAGAGGAAACAAACCATAGAGCCAAAACTGAGAACTCCTTTATTTTGTCAAGTTTCAAAGAGCTACTAGAAACCATGTTGGATTTAGAGTTCCAAATTCATCTATCTATATAGGAGAGAACAGAGGGAAACCTAAATATAAAAACTGCTACTGTAGACGAACGCTTCAACCTAGGTAGAACAAAATTTGGTGAGCCAAGTGGTATTTGTGTACTGATCATGACCACCAAGTATCATCAAGATTGGGTGAAAAAATATTTGCTGGCATTTCGGAAACTCGTTATTTCTTAGAAGATTGGCAACCCCTCTCAATGAAAGTGCTATTCCACAGTCTGTTCCTAGGGCTACTTTAAAAGGAAACAAACCATAGAGGCAAATCTGAGAACTCCTTTATTTTGTCAAGTTTCAAAGAGCTTCTACAAAACATGTTGGATTTAGAGTTCCAAATTCATCTATCTATATATGAGAGAACAAAGGGAAACCTAAATATAAAAACTGCTACTGTAGACGAACGCTTCAACCTAGAAGAACAAAATTTGGTGAGCCAAGTGGGATTTGTGTACTGATCATACCACCAAGTATCATCAAGATTGGGTGAAAAAATATTTGCTGGTATTTCGGAAACTCGTTATTTCTTAGAAGCTTGGGAACCCCTCTCAATGAAAGTGCTTTTCCACAGTCTGTGCCTGGGGCTACCTGAAGAGGAAACAAACCATTGAGACAAAACTGAGAACTCCTTTATTTTGTCAAGTTTCAAAGAGCTACTACAAACCATGTTGGATTTAGAGTTAAAAATTCATCTTTCTATATAGGAGAGAACAGAGGGAAACCTAAATATAAAAACTCCTACTGTAGACGAACGCTTCAACCTAGAAGAACAAAAATTGGTGAGCCAAGTGGGATTTGTGTACTGATCATTAGCACCAAGTATCATCAAGATTGGGTGAAATAATATTTGCTGGTATTTCGGAAACTCGTAATTTCTTAGAAGCTTGGCAACCCCTCTCAATGAAAGTGCTTTTCCACAGTCTGTGCCTAGGGCTACTTGAAGAGGAAACAAACCATTGAGACAAAACTGAGAACTCCTTTATTTTGTCAAGTTTCAAAGAGCTACTACAAACCATGTTGGATTTAGAGTTCCAAATTCATCTTTCTATATAGGAGAGAACAGAGGGAAACCTAAATATAAAAACTGCTACTGTGGACGAACGCTTCAACCAAGAAGAACAAAATTTGGTGAGCCAAGTGGGATTTGTGTAGTGATCATTAGCTCCAAGTATCATTAAGATTGGGTGAAAAAATATTTGCTGGTATTTCGGAAACTCGTTATTTCTTAGAAGCTTGGCAACCCCTCTCAATGAAAGTGCTTTTCCAAAGTCTGTGCCTAGGGCTACTTGAAGAGGAAACAGACCATAGAGAAAAATCTGAGAACTCCTTTATTTTATCAAGTTTCAAAGAGCTACTACAAACCATGTTGGATTTAGAGTTCCAAATTCATCTATCTATATAGGAGAGAACCGAGGGAAACTTAAATATAAAAACTGCTACTGTAGACGAATGCTTCAACCTAGAAGAACAAAATTTCGTGAGCCAAGTGGGATTTGTGTACTCATCATTACCACCAAGAATCATCAAATTTGGGTGAAAAAATATTTGCTGGTATTTCGAAACTCGTGATTTCGTAGAAGCTTGGCAAACCCTCTCAATGAGAGTGCTTTCCACAGTCTGTGCCTGTGGCTACTTGAAGAGGAAACAAACCATAGAGACAAATCTGAGACCTCCTTTATTTTGTCAAGTTTCAAAGAGCTACTACAAACCATGTTGGATTTAGAGGTCCAAATACATCTATCTATATAGGAGAGAACACAGGGACACCTAAATATAAAAACTGCTACTGTCGACGAACGCTTCAAGCTAGAAGAACAAAATTTGGTGAGCCAAGTCGGATTTGTGTACTGATCATTAGCTCCAAGTATTATCAAGATTGGGTGAAAAATTATTTGCTGGTATTTCGAAAACTCGTTATTTCTTAGAAGCTTGGCAACCCATCTCAATGAAAGTGCTATTCCACAGTCTGTTCCTAGGGCTACTTTAAGAGGAAACAAACCATAGAGGCAAATCTGAGAACTCCTTTATTTTGTCAAGTTTCAAAGAGCTTCTACAAAACATGTTGGATTTAGAGTTCCAAATTCATCTATCTATATATGAGAGAACAAAGGGAAACCTAAATATAAAAACTGCTACTGTAGATGAACGCTTCAACCTAGAAGAACAAAATTTGGTGAGCCAAGTGGGATTTGTGTACTGATCATACCACCAAGTATCATCAAGATTGGGTGAAAAAATATTTGCTGGTATTTCGGAAACTCGTTATTTTTTAGAAGCTTGGGAACCCCTCTCAATGAAAGTGCTTTTCCACAGTCTGTGCCTGGGGCTACTTGAAGAGGAAACAAACCATAGCGACAAAACTGAGAACTCCTTTATTTTGTCAAGTTTCAAAGAGCTACTACAAACCATGTTGGATTTAGAGTTCCAAATTCATCTTTCTATATAGGAGAGAACAGAGGGAAACCTAAATATAAAAACTCCTACTGTAGACGAACGCTTCAACCTAGAAGAACAAACATTGGTGAGCCAAGTGGGATTTGTGTACTGATCATTAGCACCAAGTATCATCAAGATTGGGTGAAATAATATTTGCTGGTATTTCGGAAACTCGTAATTTCTTAGAAGCTTGGCAACCCCTCTCAATGAAAGTGCTTTTCCACAGTCTGTGCCTAGGGCTACTTGAAGAGGAAACAAACCATTGAGACAAAACTGAGAACTCCTTTATTTTGTCAAGTTTCAAAGAGCTACTACAAACCATGTTGGATTTAGAGTTCCAAATTTATCTATCTATATCGGAGAGAACAGAGGGAAACCTAAATATAAAAACTGCTACTGTAGACGAACGCTTCAACCTAGAAGAACTAAATTTGGTGAGCCAAGTGGGATAGGTGTTCTGATCGTTAGCAACAAGTATAAACAAGATTGGGTGAAATAATATTTGCTGGTATTTCGGAAACTCGTTATTTCTTAGAAGCTTGGCAACCCCTCTCAATGAAAGTGCTTTTCCACAGTCTGTGCCTAGGGCTACTTGAAGAGGAAACAAACCATAGAGACAAATCTGAGAACTCCTTTATTTTGTCAAGTTTCAAAGAGCTACTACAAACCATGTTGGATTTAGAGTTAAAAAATTCATCTATCTATATAGGAGAGAACAGAGGGAAACTTAAATATATAAACTGCTACTGTAGACGAACGCTTCAACTTAGAAGAACAAAATTTGGTAAGCCAAGTGGGATTTGTGTACTGATCATTACCACCAAGTATCATCAAGATTGGGTGAAAAAATATTTGCTGGTATTTCGGAAACTCGTTATTTCTTAGAAGCTTGGCAACCCATCTCAATGAAAGTGCTTTCCAAAGTCTGTGCCTAGGGCTACTTTAAGAGGAAACAAACCATAGAGCCAAAACTGAGAACTCCTTTATTTTGTCAAGTTTCAAAGAGCTACTAGAAACCATGTTGGATTTAGAGTTCCAAATTCATCTATCTATATAGGAGAGAACAGAGGGAAACCTAAATATAAAAACTGCTACTGTAGACGAACGCTTCAACCTAGGTAGAACAAAATTTGGTGAGCCAAGTGGTATTTGTGTACTGATCATGACCACCAAGTATCATCAAGATTGGGTGAAAAAATATTTGCTGGCATTTCGGAAACTCGTTATTTCTTAGAAGATTGGCAACCCCTCTCAATGAAAGTGCTATTCCACAGTCTGTTCCTAGGGCTACGTTAAGAGGAAACAAACCATAGAGGCAAATCTGAGAACTCCTTTATTTTGTCAAGTTTCAAAGAGCTTCTACAAAACATGTTGGATTTAGAGTTCCAAATTCATCTATCTATATATGAGAGAAGAAAGGGAAACCTAAATATAAAAACTGCTACTGTAGACGAACGCTTCAACCTAGAAGAACAAAATTTGGTGAGCCAAGTGGGATTTGTGTACTGATCATACCACCAAGTATCATCAAGATTGGGTGAAAAAATATTTGCTGGTATTTCGGAAACTCGTTATTTCTTAGAAGCTTGGGAACCCCTCTCAATGAAAGTGCTTTTCCACAGTCTGTGCCTGGGGCTACCTGAAGAGGAAACAAACCATTGAGACAAAACTGAGAACTCCTTTATTTTGTCAAGTTTCAAAGAGCTACTACAAACCATGTTGGATTTAGAGTTAAAAATTCATCTTTCTATATAGGAGAGAACAGAGGGAAACCTAAATATAAAAACTCCTACTGTAGACGAACGCTTCAACCTAGAAGAACAAAAATTGGTGAGCCAAGTGGGATTTGTGTACTGATCATTAGCACCAAGTATCATCAAGATTGGGTGAAATAATATTTGCTGGTATTTCGGAAACTCGTAATTTCTTAGAAGCTTGGCAACCCCTCTCAATGAAAGTGCTTTTCCACAGTCTGTGCCTAGGGCTACTTGAAGAGGAAACAAACCATTGAGACAAAACTGAGAACTCCTTTATTTTGTCAAGTTTCAAAGAGCTACTACAAACCATGTTGGATTTAGAGTTCCAAATTCATCTTTCTATATAGGAGAGAACAGAGGGAAACCTAAATATAAAAACTGCTACTGTGGACGAACGCTTCAACCAAGAAGAACAAAATTTGGTGAGCCAAGTGGGATTTGTGTAGTGATCATTAGCTCCAAGTATCATTAAGATTGGGTGAAAAAATATTTGCTGGTATTTCGGAAACTCGTTATTTCTTTGAAGCTTGGCAACCCCTCTCAATGAAAGTGCTTTTCCAAAGTCTGTGCCTAGGGCTACTTGAAGAGGAAACAAACCATAGAGAAAAATCTGAGAACTCCTTTATTTTGTCAAGTTTCAAAGAGCTACTACAAACCATGTTGGATTTAGAGTTCCAAATTCATCTATCTATATAGGAGAGAACCGAGGGAAACTTAAATATAAAAACTGCTACTGTAGACGAATGCTTCAACCTAGAAGAACAAAATTTCGTGAGCCAAGTGGGATTTGTGTACTCATCATTACCACCAAGAATCATCAAATTTGGGTGAAAAAATATTTGCTGGTATTTTGAAACTCGTGATTTCGTAGAAGCTTGGCAAACCCTCTCAATGAAAGTGCTTTCCACAGTCTGTGCCTGTGGCTACTTGAAGAGGAAACAAACCATAGAGACAAATCTGAGACCTCCTTTATTTTGTCAAGTTTCAAAGAGCTACTACAAACCATGTTGGATTTAGAGGTCCAAATTCATCTATCTATATAGGAGAGAACAGAGGGAAACCTAAATATAAAAACTGCTACTGTCGACGAACGCTTCAAGCTAGAAGAACAAAATTTGGTGAGCCAAGTCGGATTTGTGTACTGATCATTACCACCAAGTATTATCAAGATTGGGTGAAAAATTATTTGCTGGTATTTCGAAAACTCGTTATTTCTTAGAAGCTTGGCAACCCCTCTCAATGAAAGTGCTATTCCACAGTCTGTTCCTAGGGATACTTTAAGAGGAAACAAACCATAGAGGCAAATCTGAGAACTCCTTTATTTTGTCAAGTTTCAAAGAGCTTCTACAAAACATGTTGGATTTAGAGTTCCAAATTCATCTATCTATATATGAGAGAACAAAGGGAAACCTAAATATAAAAACTGCTACTGTAGATGAACGCTTCAACCTAGAAGAACAAAATTTGGTGAGCCAAGTGGGATTTGTGTACTGATCATACCACCAAGTATCATCAAGATTGGGTGAAAAAATATTTGCTGGTATTTCGGAAACTCGTTATTTTTTAGAAGCTTGGGAACCCCTCTCAATGAAAGTGCTTTTCCACAGTCTGTGCCTGGGGCTACTTGAAGAGGAAACAAACCATAGCGACAAAACTGAGAACTCCTTTATTTTGTCAAGTTTCAAAGAGCTACTACAAACCATGTTGGATTTAGAGTTCCAAATTCATCTTTCTATATAGGAGAGAACAGAGGGAAACCTAAATATAAAAACTCCTACTGTAGACGAACGCTTCAACCTAGAAGAACAAACATTGGTGAGCCAAGTGGGATTTGTGTACTGATCATTAGCACCAAGTATCATCAAGATTGGGTGAAATAATATTTGCTGGTATTTCGGAAACTCGTAATTTCTTAGAAGCTTGGCAACCCCTCTCAATGAAAGTGCTTTTCCACAGTCTGTGCCTAGGGCTACTTGAAGAGGAAACAAACCATTGAGACAAAACTGAGAACTCCTTTATTTTGTCAAGTTTCAAAGAGCTACTACAAACCATGTTGGATTTAGAGTTCCAAATTTATCTATCTATATCGGAGAGAACAGAGGGAAACCTAAATATAAAAACTGCTACTGTAGACGAACGCTTCAACCTAGAAGAACTAAATTTGGTGAGCCAAGTGGGATAGGTGTTCTGATCGTTAGCAACAAGTATAAACAAGATTGGGTGAAATAATATTTGCTGGTATTTCGGAAACTCGTTATTTCTTAGAAGCTTGGCAACCCCTCTCAATGAAAGTGCTTTTCCACAGTCTGTGCCTAGGGCTACTTGAAGAGGAAACAAACCATAGAGACAAATCTGAGAACTCCTTTATTTTGTCAAGTTTCAAAGAGCTACTACAAACCATGTTGGATTTAGAGTTAAAAAATTCATCTATCTATATAGGAGAGAACAGAGGGAAACTTAAATATATAAACAGCTACTGTAGACGAACGCTTCAACTTAGAAGAACAAAATTTGGTAAGCCAAGTGGGATTTGTGTACTGATCATTACCACCAAGTATCATCAAGATTGGGTGAAAAAATATTTGCTGGTATTTCGGAAACTCGTTATTTCTTAGAAGCTTGGCAACCCATCTCAATGAAAGTGCTTTCCACAGTCTGTGCCTAGGGCTACTTTAAGAGGAAACAAACCATAGAGCCAAAACTGAGAACTCCTTTATTTTGTCAAGTTTCAAAGAGCTACTAGAAACCATGTTGGATTTAGAGTTCCAAATTCATCTATCTATATAGGAGAGAACAGAGGGAAACCTAAATATAAAAACTGCTACTGTAGACGAACGCTTCAACCTAGGTAGAACAAAATTTGGTGAGCCAAGTGGTATTTGTGTACTGATCATGACCACCAAGTATCATCAAGATTGGGTGAAAAAATATTTGCTGGCATTTCGGAAACTCGTTATTTCTTAGAAGATTGGCAACCCCTCTCAATGAAAGTGCTATTCCACAGTCTGTTCCTAGGGCTACGTTAAGAGGAAACAAACCATAGAGGCAAATCTGAGAACTCCTTTATTTTGTCAAGTTTCAAAGAGCTTCTACAAAACATGTTGGATTTAGAGTTCCAAATTCATCTATCTATATATGAGAGAAGAAAGGGAAACCTAAATATAAAAACTGCTACTGTAGACGAACGCTTCAACCTAGAAGAACAAAATTTGGTGAGCCAAGTGGGATTTGTGTACTGATCATACCACCAAGTATCATCAAGATTGGGTGAAAAAATATTTGCTGGTATTTCGGAAACTCGTTATTTCTTAGAAGCTTGGGAACCCCTCTCAATGAAAGTGCTTTTCCACAGTCTGTGCCTGGGGCTACCTGAAGAGGAAACAAACCATTGAGACAAAACTGAGAACTCCTTTATTTTGTCAAGTTTCAAAGAGCTACTACAAACCATGTTGGATTTAGAGTTAAAACTTCATCTTTCTATATAGGAGAGAACAGAGGGAAACCTAAATATAAAAACTCCTACTGTAGACGAACGCTTCAACCTAGAAGAACAAAAATTGGTGAGCCAAGTGGGATTTGTGTACTGATCATTAGCACCAAGTATCATCAAGATTGGGTGAAATAATATTTGCTGGTATTTCGGAAACTCGTAATTTCTTAGAAGCTTGGCAACCCCTCTCAATGAAAGTGCTTTTCCACAGTCTGTGCCTAGGGCTACTTGAAGAGGAAACAAACCATTGAGACAAAACTGAGAACTCCTTTATTTTGTCAAGTTTCAAAGAGCTACTACAAACCATGTTGGATTTAGAGTTCCAAATTCATCTTTCTATATAGGAGAGAACAGAGGGAAACCTAAATATAAAAACTGCTACTGTGGACGAACGCTTCAACCAAGAAGAACAAAATTTGGTGAGCCAAGTGGGATTTGTGTAGTGATCATTAGCTCCAAGTATCATTAAGATTGGGTGAAAAAATATTTGCTGGTATTTCGGAAACTCGTTATTTCTTTGAAGCTTGGCAACCCCTCTCAATGAAAGTGCTTTTCCAAAGTCTGTGCCTAGGGCTACTTGAAGAGGAAACAAACCATAGAGAAAAATCTGAGAACTCCTTTATTTTGTCAAGTTTCAAAGAGCTACTACAAACCATGTTGGATTTAGAGTTCCAAATTCATCTATCTATATAGGAGAGAACCGAGGGAAACTTAAATATAAAAACTGCTACTGTAGACGAATGCTTCAACCTAGAAGAACAAAATTTCGTGAGCCAAGTGGGATTTGTGTACTCATCATTACCACCAAGAATCATCAAATTTGGGTGAAAAAATATTTGCTGGTATTTTGAAACTCGTGATTTCGTAGAAGCTTGGCAAACCCTCTCAATGAAAGTGCTTTCCACAGTCTGTGCCTGTGGCTACTTGAAGAGGAAACAAACCATAGAGACAAATCTGAGACCTCCTTTATTTTGTCAAGTTTCAAAGAGCTACTACAAACCATGTTGGATTTAGAGGTCCAAATTCATCTATCTATATAGGAGAGAACAGAGGGAAACCTAAATATAAAAACTGCTACTGTCGACGAACGCTTCAAGCTAGAAGAACAAAATTTGGTGAGCCAAGTCGGATTTGTGTACTGATCATTACCACCAAGTATTATCAAGATTGGGTGAAAAATTATTTGCTGGTATTTCGAAAACTCGTTATTTCTTAGAAGCTTGGCAACCCCTCTCAATGAAAGTGCTATTCCACAGTCTGTTCCTAGGGATACTTTAAGAGGAAACAAACCATAGAGGCAAATCTGAGAACTCCTTTATTTTGTCAAGTTTCAAAGAGCTTCTACAAAACATGTTGGATTTAGAGTTCCAAATTCATCTATCTATATATGAGAGAACAAAGGGAAACCTAAATATAAAAACTGCTACTGTAGATGAACGCTTCAACCTAGAAGAACAAAATTTGGTGAGCCAAGTGGGATTTGTGTACTGATCATACCACCAAGTATCATCAAGATTGGGTGAAAAAAATTTGCTGGTATTTCGGAAACTCGTTATTTTTTAGAAGCTTGGAAACCCCTCTCAATGAAAGTGCTTTTCCACAGTCTGTGCCTGGGGCTACTTGAAGAGGAAACAAACCATAGCGACAAAACTGAGAACTCCTTTATTTTGTCAAGTTTCAAAGAGCTACTACAAACCATGTTGGATTTAGAGTTCCAAATTCATCTTTCTATATAGGAGAGAACAGAGGGAAACCTAAATATAAAAACTCCTACTGTAGACGAACGCTTCAACCTAGAAGAACAAAAATTGGTGAGCCAAGTGGGATTTGTGTACTGATCATTAGCACCAAGTATCATCAAGATTGGGTGAAATAATATTTGCTGGTATTTCGGAAACTCGTAATTTCTTAGAAGCTTGGCAACCCCTCTCAATGAAAGTGCTTTTCCACAGTCTGTGCCTAGGGCTACTTGAAGAGGAAACAAACCATTGAGACAAAACTGAGAACTCCTTTATTTTGTCAAGTTTCAAAGAGCTACTACAAACCATGTTGGATTTAGAGTTCCAAATTTATCTATCTATATCGGAGAGAACAGAGGGAAACCTAAATATAAAAACTGCTACTGTAGACGAACGCTTCAACCTAGAAGAACTAAATTTGGTGAGCCAAGTGGGATAGGTGTACTGATCGTTAGCAACAAGTATAATCAAGATTGGGTGAAATAATATTTGCTGGTATTTCGGAAACTCGTTATTTCTTAGAAGCTTGGCAACCCATCTCAATGAAAGTGCTTTCCACAGTCTGTGCGTAGGGCTACTTTAAGAGGAAACAAACAATAGAGCCAAAACTGAGAACTCCTTTATTTTGTCAAGTTTCAAAGAGCTACTAGAAACCATGTTGGATTTAGAGTTCCAAATTCATCTATCTATATAAAAGAGAACAGAGGGAAACCTAAATATAAAAACTCCTACTGTAGACGAACGCTTCAACCTAGAAGAACAAAATTTGGTGAGCCAACTGGGATTTGTGTACTGATCATTACCACCAAGTATCAACAAGATTGTGTGAAAATATATTTGCTGGTATTTCGGAAACTCGTTATTTCTTAGAAGCTTGGCAACACATCTCAATGAAAGTGCTTTTCCACAGTCTGTGCCTAGGGCTACATGAAGAGAAAACAAACCATAGAGACAAAACTGAGAACTCCTTTATATTGTCAAGTTTCAAAGAGCTACTACAAACCATGTTGGATTTAGAGTTCCAAATTCATCTATCTATATATGAGAGAACAGTGTGAAACCTAAATATAAAAACTGCTACTGTAGACGAACGCTTCAACCTAGAAGAACAAAATTTGGTGAGCCAAGTGGGATTTGTGTACTGATCATTACCACCAAGAATCATCAAGATTGGGTGAAAAAATATTTGCTGGTATTTCGGAAACTCGTTATTTCTTAGAAGCTTGGCAACCCATCTCAATGAAAGTACTTTCCACAGTCTGTGATTAGGAATACTTGAAGAGGAAACAATCCATAGAGACAAAACTGAGAACTCCTTTATTTTGTCAAGTTTCAAAGAGCTACTACAAACCATGTTGGATTTAGAGTTCCAAATTCATCTATCTATATTGGAGAGAACAGAGGGAAACCTAAATATAAAAACTGCTACTGTAGACGAACGCTTCAACCAAGAAGAACAAAATTTGGTGAGCCAAGTGGGATTTTTGTACTGATCATTACCACCAAGTATCATCAAGATTGTGTGAAAAAATATTTGCTGCTATTTCGGAAACTCGTTATTTCTTAGAAGCTTTTGTACCCCTCTTAATGAAAGTGCTTTTCCACAGTCTGTGCCTAGGGCTACTTGAAGAGGAAACAAACCATAGAGACAAATCTGAGAACTCCTTTATTTTCTCAAGTTTCAAAGAGCTACTACAAACCATGTTGGATTTAGAGTTCCAAATTCATCTATCTATATAGGAGAGAACAGAGGGAAACCTAAATATAAAAACTGCTAATGTAGACGAACGCTTCAACCTAGAAGAACAAAATTTGGTGAGCCAAGTGGGATATGTGTACTGATCATTAGCAACAAGTAGCATCAAGATTGGGTGAAAAAATATTTGCTGGTATTTCGGAAAATCGTTATTTCTTAGAAGCTTGGCAACCCCTCTCAATGAAAGTGCTTTTCCACAGTCTGTGCCTAGGGCTACTTGAAGAGGAAACAAACCATAGAGACAAATCTGAGAACTCCTTTATTTTGTCAAGTTTCAAAGAGCTACTACAAACCATGTTGGATTTAGAGTTAAAAAATTTATCTATCTATATAGGAGAGAACAGAGAGAAACCTAAATATAAAAACTGCTACTGAAGACGAACGCTTCAACCTAGAAGAACAAAATTTGGTGAGCCAAGTGGGATTTGTGTACTGATCATTAGCACCAAGTATCATCAAGATTGGGTGAAAAAATATTCGCTGGTATTTCGGAAACTCGTTATTTCTTAGAAGCTTGGCAACCCATCTCAATGAAAGTACTTTCCACAGTCTGTGACTAGGGCTACTTAAAGAGGAAACAATCCATAGAGACAAAACTGAGAACTCCTTTATTTTGTCAAGTTTCAACGAGCTATTACAAACCATGTTGGATTTAGAGTTCCAAATTCATCTATCTATATATGAGAGAACAGAGGGAAACCTAAATATAAAAACTGCTACTGTAGACGAACGCTTCAACCTAGAAGAACAAAATTTGGTGAGCCAAGTGGGATTTGTGTACTGATCATGACCACCAAGTATCATCAAGATTGGGTGAAAAAATATTTGCTGGTATTTCGGAAACGCGTTATTTCTTAGAAGCTTGCCAACCCATCTCAAGGAAAGTGCTTTCCACAGTCTGTGCCTAGGGCTACTTGAAGAGGAAACAATCCACAGAGACAAAACTGTGAACTCCTTTATTTTGTCAAGTTTCAAAGAGCTACTACAAACAATGTTGGATTTAGAGTTCCAAATTCATCTATCTATATAGGAGAGAACAGAGAGAAACCTAAATATAAAACTGCTACTGTAGACGAACACTTCAACCTAGAAGAACAAAATTTGGTGAGCCAAGTGGGATTTGTGTACTGATCATTACCACCAAGTATCAACAAGATTGTGTGAAAATATATTTGCTGGTATTTCGGAAACTCGTTATTTCTTAGAAGCTTGGCAACCCCTCTCAATGAAAGTGCTTTTCCACAGTCTTTGCCTAGGGCTACTTGAAGAGGAAACAAACCATAGAGACAAATCTGAGAACTCCTTTATATTGTCAAGTTTCAAAGAGCTACTACAAACCATGTTGGATTTAGAGTTCCAAATTCATCTATCTATATAGGAGAGAACAGAGTGAAACCTAAATATAAAAACTGCTACTGTAGACGAACGCTTCAACCTAGAAGAACAAAATTTGGTGAGCCAAGTGGGATTTGTGTACTGATCATTACCACCAAGTATCATCAAGTTTGGGTGAAAAAATATTTGCTGGTATTTCGGAAACTCGTTATTTCTTAGAAGCTTGGGAACGCCTCTCAATGAAAGTGCTTTTCCACAGTCTGTGCCTGGGGCTACTTGAAGAGGAAACAATCCATAGCGACAAAACTGAGAACTCCTTTATTTTGTCAAGTTTCAAAGAGCTACTACAAACCATGTTGGATTTAGAATTCCAAATTCATCTTTCTATATAGGAGAGAACAGAGGGAACCCTAAATATAAAAACTGCTACTGTAGACGAACGCTTCAACCTAGAAGAACAAAATATGGTGAGCCAAGTGGGATTTGTGTCCTGATCATTAGCAACAAGTATCATCAAGATTGGGTGAAAAAATATTTGCTGGTATTTCGGAAACTCGTTATTTCTTAGAAGCTTGGCAACCCCTCTCAATGAAAGTGCTTTTCCACAGTCTGTGCCTAGGGCTACTTGAAGAGGAAACAAACCATAGAGACAAATCTGAGAACTCCTTTATTTTGTCAAGTTTCAAAGAGCTACTACAAACCATGTTGGATTTAGAGTTCCAAATTCATCTATCTATATAGGAGAGAACAGAGGGAAACCTAAATATAAAAACTGCTACTGTACACGAACGCTTCAACCTAGAAGAACTAAATTTGGTGAGCCAAGTGGGATTTGTGTACTGATCATTACCACCAAGTATCAACAAGATTGTGTGAAAAAATATTTGCTGGTATTTCGGAAACGCGTTATTTCTTAGAAGCTTGGCAACCCATCTCAATGAAAGTGCTTTCCAGAGTCTGTGCCTAGGGCTACTTGAAGAGGAAACAATCCATAGAGAGAAAACTGAGAACTGCTTTATTTTGTCAAGTTTCAAAGAGCTACTACAAACCATGTTGGATTTAGAGTTCCAAATTCACCTATTATATAGGAGAGAACAGAGGAAAACCTAAATATAAAAACTGCTACTGTAGACGAACGCTTCAACCTAGAAGAACAAAATTTGGTGAGCCAAGTGGGATTTGTGTACTGATCATTACCACCAATTATCATCAAGATTGGGTGAAAACATATTTGCTGGTATTTCGGAATCTCCTTATTTCTTAGAAGCTTGGCAACCCCTCTCAATGAAAGTGCTTTTCCACAGTCTGTGCCTAGGGCTACTTGAAGAGGAAACAAACCATAGAGACAAATCTGAGAACTCCTTTATTTTGTCAAGTTTCAAAGAGCTACTACAAACCATGTTGGATTCAGAGTTCCAAATTCATCTATCTATATAGGAGAGAACAGAGGGAAACCTAAATATAAAAACTGCTACTGTAGACGAACGCTTCAACCTAGAAGAACAAAATTTGGTAAGCCAAGTGGGATTTGTGTACTGATCATTACCACCAAGTATCATCAAGATTGGGTGAAAAAATATTTACTGGTATTTCGGAAACTCGTTATTTCTTAGAAGCTTGGCAACCCCTCTCAATGAAAGTGCTTTTCCACAGTCTGTGCCTAGGGCTACTTGAAGAGGAAACAAACCATAGAGACAAATCTGAGAACTCCTTTATTTTGTCAAGTTTCAAAGAGCTACTACAAACCATGTTGGATTTAGAGTTCCAAATTCATCTATCTATATAGGAGAGAACAGAGGGAAACCTAAATATAAAAACTGCTACTGTAGACGAATGCTTCAACCTAGAAGAACAAAATTTTGTAAGCCAAGTGGGATTTGTGTACTGATCATTACCACCAAGTATCATCAAGATTGGGTGAAAAAATATTTGCTGGTATTTCGGAAACTCGTTATTTATTAGAAGCTTGGCAACCCCTCTCAATGAAAGTGCTTTTCCACAGTCTGTGCCTAGGGCTACATGAAGAGGAAACAAACCATAGAGAAAATCTGAGACCTCCTTTATTTTGTCAAGTTTCAAAGAGCTTCTACAAACCTTGCTGGATTTAGAGTTCCAAATTCATCTATCTATATAGGAGAGAACAGAGAGAAACCTAAATATAAAAACTGCCATTGTAGACGAACGCTTCAACATAGAAGAACAAAATTTGGTGAGCCAAGTGGGATTTGTGTACTGATCATTACCACCAAGTATCAACAAGATTGTGTGAAAAAAAATTTGCTGGTATTTCGGAAACTCGTTATTTCTTGGAAGCTTCGCAACCCCTTTGAATGAAAGTGCTTTTCCCGTGTCTCTGCCTAGGGCTACTTAAAGAGGAAACAAACCATAGATATAAAACTTAGAATTCCTTTATTTTGTCAAGTTTCAAAGAGCTACTACAAACCATGTTGGATTTAGAGTTCCAAATTCACCTATCTATATAGGAGAGAACAGAGGAAAACCTAAATATAAAAACTGCTACTGTAGACGAACGCTTCAACCTAGAAGAACAAAATTTGGTGAGCCAAGTGGGATTTGTGTACTGATCATTACCACCAAGTATCAACAAGATTGTGTGAAAAAATATTTGCTGGTATTTCGGAAACTCGTTATTTCTTAGAAGCTTGGCAACCCATCTCAATGAAAGTGCTTTTCCACAGTCTGTGCCTAGGGCTACTTGAAGAGGAAACAAACCATAGAGAAAAAACTGAGAACTCCTTTATTTTGTCAAGTTTCAAAGAGCTACTACAAACCATGTTAGTTTTAGAGTTCCAAATTCATCTATCTATATATGAGAGAACAGAGTGAAACCTAAATATAAAAACTGCTACTGTAGTCGAACGCTTTAACCTAGAAGAACAAAATTTGGTGAGCCAAGTGGGATTTGTGTACTGATCATTAGCAACAAGTATCATCAAGATTGGGTGAAAAAATATTTGCTGGTATTTCCGAAACTCGTTATTTCTTAGAAGCTTGGCAACCCCTCTCAATGAAAGTGCTTTTCCACAGTCTGTGCCTAGGGCTACTTGAAGAGGAAACAAACCATAGAGACAAATCTGAGAACTCCTTTTTTTTGTCAAGTTTCAAAGAGCTACTACAAACCATGTTGGATTTAGAGTTCCAAATTCATCTATCTATATAGGAGAGAACAGAGGGAAACCTAAATATAAAAACTGCTACTGTAGACGAACGCTTCAACCTAGAAGAACTAAATTTGGTGAGCCAAGTGGGATTTGTGTACTGATCATTACCACCAAGTATCAACAAGATTGTGTGAAAAAATATTTGCTGGTATTTCGGAAACGCGTTATTTCTTAGAAGCTTGGCAACCCATCTCAATGAAAGTGCTTTCCAGAGTCTGTGCCTAGGGCTACTTGAAGTGGAAACAATCCATAGAGAGAAAACTGAGAACTGCTTTATTTTGTCAAGTTTCAAAGAGCTACTACAAACCATGTTGGATTTAGAGTTCCAAATTCACCTATCTATATAGGAGAGAACAGAGGGAAACCTAAATATAAAAACTGCTACTGTAGACGAACGCTTCAACCTAGAAGAACAAAATTTGGTGAGCCAAGTGGGATTTGTCTACTGATCTTTAGAAACAAGTTTCATCACGATTGGGTGAAAAAATATTTGCTCTTATTTCGGAAACTCGTAATTTCTTAGAAGCTTGGAAACCCCTCTCAATGAAAGTGCTTTTCCACAGTCTGTGCCTAGGGCTACTTGAAGAGGAAACAAACCATAGAGACAAAACTGAGAACTCCTTTATTTTGTCAAGTTTCAAAGAGCTACTACAAACCATGTTGGATTTAGAGTTCCAAATTTATCTATCTATATGGGAGTGAACAGAGGGAAACCTAAATATAAAAACTGCTACTGGAGACGAACGCTTCAACCTAGAAGAACAAAATTTGGTGAGCCAAGTGGGATTTTTGTACTGATCATTACCAAAAAGTATCATCAAGATTGGGTGAAAAAATATTTGCTGGTATTTCGGAAACTCGTAATTTCTTAGAAGCTTGGCAACCCCTCTCAATGAAAGTGCTTTTCCACAGTCTGTGCCTAGGGCTACTTGAAGAGGAAACAAACCATAGAGACAAATCTGAGACCTCCTTTATTTTGTCAAGTTTCAAAGAGCTACTACAAACCATGTTGGATTTAGAGTTCCAAATTCATCTATCTATATAGGAGAGAACAGAGGGAAACCTAAATATAAAAACTGCTACTGTACACGAACGCTTCAACCTAGAAGAACTAAATTTGGTGAGCCAAGTGGGATTTGTATACTGATCATTACCACCAAGTATCAACAAGATTGTGTGAAAAAATATTTGCTGGTATTTCGGAAACGCGTTATTTCTTAGAAGCTTGGCAACCCATCTCAATGAAAGTGCTTTCCAGAGTCTGTGCCTAGGGCTACTTGAAGAGGAAACAATCCATAGAGAGAAAACTGAGAACTGCTTTATTTTGTCAAGTTTCAAAGAGCTACTACAAACCATGTTGGATTTAGAGTTCCAAATTCACCTATCTATATAGGAGAGAACGGAGGAAAACCTAAATATAAAAACTGCTACTTTACACGAACGCTTCAACCTAGAAGAACTAAATTTGCTGAGCCAAGTGGGATTTGTGTACTGATCATTACCACCAAGTATCAACAAGATTGTGTGAAAAAATATTTGCTGGTATTGCGGAAACGCGTTATTTCTTAGAAGCTTGGCAACCCATCTCAATGAAAGTACTTTCCACAGTCTGTGCCTAGGACTACTTGAAGAGGAAACAATCCATAGAGACAAAACTGAGAACTCCTTTATTTTGTCAAGTTTCAAAGAGCTACTACAAACCATGTTGGATTTAGAGTTCCAAATTCATCTATCTATATATGAGAGAACAGAGTGAAACCTAATTATAAAAACTGCTACTGTAGACAAACGCTTCATCCTAGACGAACAAAATTTGGTGAGCCAAGTGGGATTTGTGTACTGATCATGACCACCAAGTATCATCAAGATTGGGTGAAAAAATATTTGCTGGTATTTCGGAAACTCGTTATTTCTTAGAAGCTTGGGAACCCCTCTCAATGAAAGTGCTTTTCCACAGTCTGTGAATAGGGCTACTTGAAGACGAAACAAACCATAGAGACAAATCTGAGAACTCCTTTGTTTTGTCAAGTTTCAAAGAGCTACTACAAACCATGTTGGATTTAGAGTTCCAAATTCACCTGTCTATATAGGAGAGAACAGAGGAAAACCTAAATATAAAAACTGCTACTGTAGACGAACGCTTCAACCTAGAAGAACAAAATTTGGTGAGCCAAGTGGGATTTGTGTACTGATCATTACCACCAAGTATCATCAAGATTGGGTGAAAAAATATTTGCTGGTATTACGGAAACTCGTTATTTCTTAGAAGCTTGGCAACCCCTCTCAATGAAAGTGCTTTTCCACAGTCTGTGCCTAGGCTACTTGAAGAGGAAACAAACCATAGAGACAAATCTGAGACCTCCTTTATTTTGTCAAGTTTCAAAGAGCTACTACAAACCATGTTGGATTTAGTGTTCCAAATTCATCTATCTATATAGGAGAGAACAGAGAGAAACCTAAATATGAAAACTGCTACTGTAGACAAACGCTTCAACCTAGAAGAACAAAATTTGGTGAGCCAAGTGGGATTTGTGTACTGATCATTACCACCAAGTATCAACAAGATTGTGTGAAAAAATATTTGCTGGTATTTCGGAAACTCGTTATTTCTTAGAAGCTTGGCAACCCATCTCAATGAAAGTGCTTTTCCACAGTCTGTGCCTAGGGCTACTTGAAGAGGAAACAAACCATAGAGGAAAAAACTGAGAACTCCTTTATTTTGTCAAGTTTCAAAGAGCTACTACAAACCATGTTAGTTTTAGAGTTCCAAATTCATCTATCTATATATGAGAGAACAGAGTGAAACCTAAATATAAAAACTGCTACTGTAGACGAACGCTTTAACCTAGAAGAACAAAATTTGGTGAGCCAAGTGGGATTTGTGTACTGATCATTAGCAACAAGTATCATCAAGATTGGGTGAAAAAATATTCGCTGGTATTTCGGAAACTCGTTATTTCTTAGAAGCTTGGCAACCCCTCTCAATGAAAGTGCTTTTCCACAGTCTGTGCCTAGGGCTACTTGAAGAGGAAACAAACCATAGAGACAAATCTGAGAACTCCTTTATTTTGTCAAGTTTCAAAGAGCTACTACAAACCATGTTGGATTTAGAGTTCCAAATTCACCTATCTATATAGGAGAGAACAGAGGAAAACCTAAATATAAAAACTGCTACTGTAGACGAACGCTTCAACCTAGAAGAACAAAATTTGGTGAGCCAAGTTGGATTTGTGTACTGATCATTACCACCAAGTATCATCAAGATTGGGTGAAAAAAATATTTGCTGGTATTGCGGAAACGCGTTATTTCTTAGAAGCTTGGCAACCCATCTCAATGAAAGTACTTTCCACAGTCTGTGCCTAGGGCTACTTGAAGAGGAAACAATCCATAGAGACAAAACTGAGAACTCCATTATTTTGTCAAGTTTCACAGAGCTACTACAAACCATGTTGGATTTAGAGTTCCAAATTCATCTATCTATATATGAGAGAACAGAGTGAAACCTAATTATAAAAACTGCTACTGTAGACAAACGCTTCATCCTAGAAGAACAAAATTTGGTGAGCCAAGTGGGATTTGTGTACTGATCATGACCACCAAGTATCATCAAGATTGGGTGAAAAAATATTTGCTGGTATTTCGGAAACTCGTTATTTCTTAGAAGCTTGGGAACCCCTCTCAATGAAAGTGCTTTTCCACAGTCTGTGAATAGGGCTACTTGAAGACGAAACAAACCATAGAGACAAATCTGAGAACTCCTTTGTTTTGTCAAGTTTCAAAGAGCTACTACAAACCATGTTGGATTTAGAGTTCCAAATTCACCTATCTATATAGGAGAGAACAGAGGAAAACCTAAATATAAAAACTGCTACTGTAGACGAACGCTTCAACCTAGAAGAACAAAATTTGGTGAGCCAAGTGGGATTTGTGTACTGATCATTACCACCAAGTATCATCAAGATTGGGTGAAAAAATATTTGCTGGTATTTCATAAACTCGTTATTTCTTAGAAGCTTGGCAACCCTCTCAATGAAAGTGCTTTTCCACAGTCTGTGCCTAGGGCTACTTGAAGAGGAAACAAACCATAGAGACAAATCTGAGACCTCCTTTATTTTGTCAAGTTCAAAGAGCTACTACAAACCATGTTGGATTTAGTGTTCCAAATTCATCTATCTATATAGGAGAGAACAGAGAGAAACCTAAATATGAAAACTGCTACTGTAGACGAACGCTTCAACCTAGAAGAACAAAATTTGGTGAGCCAAGTGGGATTTGTGTACTGATCATTACCACCAAGTATCAACAAGATTGTGTGAAAAATATTTGCTGGTATTTCGGAAACTCGTTATTTCTTAGAAGCTTGGCAACCCATCTCAATGAAAGTGCTTTTCCACAGTCTGTGCTAGGGCTACTTGAAGAGGAAACAAACCATAGAGGAAAAAACTGAGAACTCCTTTATTTTGTCAAGTTTCAAAGAGCTACTACAAACCATGTTAGTTTTAGAGTTCCAAATTCATCTATCTATATATGAGAGAACAGAGTGAAACCTAATATAAAACTGCTACTGTAGACGAACGCTTTAACCTAGAAGAACAAAATTTGGTGAGCCAAGTGGGATTTGTGTACTGATCATTAGCAACAAGTATCATCAAGATTGGGTGAAAAAATATTCGCTGGTATTTCGGAACTCGTTATTTCTTAGAAGCTTGGCAACCCCTCTCAATGAAAGTGCTTTTCCACAGTCTGTGCCTAGGGCTACTTGAATAGGAAACAAACCATAGAGACAAATCTGAGAACTCCTTTATTTTGTCAAGTTTCAAAGAGCTACTACAAACCATGTTGGATTTAGAGTTCCAAATTCATCTATCTATATAGGAGAGAACAGAGGGAAACCTAAATATAAAAACTGCTACAGTACACGAACGCTTCAACCTAGAAGAACTAAATTTTGTGAGCCAAGTGGAATTTGTGTACTGATCATTACCACCAAGTATCAACAAGATTGTGTGAAAAAATATTTGCTGGTATTGCGGAAACTCGTTATTTCTTAGAAGCTTGGCAACCCATCTCAATGAAAGTACTTACCACAGTCTGTGCCTATGGCTACTTGAAGAGGAAACAATCCATAGAGACAAAACTGAGAACTCCTTTATTTTGTCAAGTTTCAAAGAGCTACTACAAACCATGTTGGATTTAGAGTTCCAAATTCATCTATCTATATATGAGAGAACAGAGTGAAACCTAATTATAAAAACTGCTACTGTAGACGAACGCTTCAACCTAGAAGAACAAAATTTGGTGAGCCAAGTGGGATTTGTGTACTGATCATGACCACCAAGTATCATCAAGATTGGGTGAAAAAATATTTGCTGGTATTTCGGAAACTCGTTATTTCTTAGAAGCTTGGGAACCCCTCTCAATGAAAGTGCTTTTCCACAGTCTGTGCCTAGGGCTACTTGAAGAGGAAACAAACCATAGAGACAAATCTGAGAACTCCTTTATTTTGTCAAGTTTCAAAGAGCTACTACAAACCATGTTGGATTTAGAGTTCCAAATTTATCTATCTATATAGGAGAGAACAGAGGGAAACCTAAATATAAAAACTGCTACTGTACACGAACGCTTCAACCTAGAAGAACTAAATTTGGTGAGCCAAGTGGGATTTGTGTACTGATCATTACCACCAAGTATCAACAAGATTGTGTGAAAAAATATTTGCTGGTATTTCGGAAACTCGTTATTTCTTAGAAGCTTGTCAACCCATCTCAATGAAAGTGCTTTCCAGAGTCTGTGCCTAGGGCTACTTGAAGAGGAAACAATCCATAGAGAGAAAACTGAGAACTGCGTAATTTTGTCAAGTTTCAAAGAGCTACTGCAAACCATGTTGGATTTAGAGTTCCAAATTCACCTATCTATATAGGAGAGAACAGAGGAAAACCTAAATATAAAAACTGCTACTGTAGACGAACGCTTCAACCTAGAAGAACAAAATTTGGTGAGCCAAGTGGGATTTGTGTACTGATCATTAGCACCAAGTATCATCAAGATTGGGTGAAAAAATATTTGCTGGTATTTCGGAAACTCCTTATTTCTTAGAAGCTTGGCAACCCCTCTCAATGAAAGTCCTTTTCCACAGTCTGTGCCTAGGGCTACTTGAAGAGGAAACAAACCATAGAGACAAATCTGAGACCTCCTTTATTTTGTCAAGTTTCAAAGAGGTACTACAAACCATGTTGGATTTAGAGTTCCAAATTCATCTATCTATATAGGAGAGAACAGAGAGAAACCTAAATATAAAAACTGCTACTGTAGACGAACGCTTCAACCTAGAAGAACAAAATTTGGTGAGCCAAGTGAGATTTGTGTACTGATCATTAGCACCAAGTATCAACAAGATTGTGTGAAAAAATATTTGCTGGTATTTCGGAAACTCGTTATTTCTTAGAAGCTTGGCAACCCATCTCAATGAAAGTGCTTTCCAGAGTCTGTGCCTAGGGCTACTTGAAGAGGAAACAAACCATAGAGAAAAAACTGAGAACTCCTTTATTTTGTCAAGTTTCAAAGAGCTACTACAAACCATGTTGGATTTAGAGTTCCAAATTCATCTATCTATATATGAGAGAACAGAGTGAAACCTAAATATAAAAACTGCTACTGTAGACGAACGCTTCAACCTAGAAGAACAAAATTTGGTGAGCCAAGTGGGATTTGTGTACTGATCATTACCACCAAGCATCAACAAGATTGTGTGAAAAAATATTTGCTGGTATTTCGGAAACGCGTTATTTCTTAGAAGCTTGGCAACCCATCTCAATGAAAGTGCTTTCCAGGGTCTGTGCCTAGGGCTACTTGAAGAGGAAACAATTCATAGAGAGAAAACGGAGAACTGCTTTATTTTGTCAAGTTTCAAAGAGCTACTACAAACCATGTTGGATTTAGAGTTCCAATTCACCTATCTATATAGGAGAGAACAGAGGAAAACCTAAATATAAAAACTGCTACTGTAGACGAACGCTTCAACCTAGAAGAATAAAATTTGTTGAGCCAAGTTGGATTTGTGTACTGATCATTACCACCAAGTATCATCAAGATTGGGTGAAAAAATATTTGCTGGTATTGCGGAAACGCGTTATTTCTTAGAAGCTTGGCAACCCATCTCAATGAAAGTACTTTCCACAGTCTGTGCCTAGGGCTACTTGAAGAGGAAACAATCCATAGAGACAAAACTGAGAACTCCATTATTTTTTCAAGTTTCACAGAGCTACAACAAACCATGTTGGATTTAGAGTTCCAAATTCATCTATCTATATATGAGAGAACAGAGTGAAACCTAATTATAAAAACTGCTACTGTAGACAAACGCTTCATCCTAGAAGAACAAAATTTGGTGAGCCAAGTGGGATTTGTGTACTGATCATGACCACCAAGTATCATCAAGATTGGGTGAAAAAATATTTGCTGGTATTTCGGAAACTCGTTATTTCTTAGAAGCTTGGGAACCCCTCTCAATGAAAGTGCTTTTCCACAGTCTGTGAATAGGGCTACTTGAAGACGAAACAAACCATAGAGACAAATCTGAGAACTCCTTTGTTTTGTCAAGTTTCAAAGAGCTACTACAAACCATGTTGGATTTAGAGTTCCAAATTCACCTATCTATATAGGAGAGAACAGAGGAAAACCTAAATATAAAAACTGCTACTGTAGACGAACGCTTCAACCTAGAAGAACAAAATTTGGTGAGCCAAGTGGGATTTGTGTACTGATCATTACCACCAAGTATCATCAAGATTGGGTGAAAAAATATTTGCTGGTATTCGGAAACTCGTTATTTCTTAGAAGCTTGGCAACCCCTCTCAATGAAAGTGCTTTTCCACAGTCTGTGCCTAGGGCTACTTGAAGAGGAAACAAACCATAGAGACAAATCTGAGACCTCCTTTATTTTGTCAAGTTTCAAAGAGCTACTACAAACCATGTTGGATTTAGTGTTCCAAATTCATCTATCTATATAGGAGAGAACAGAGAGAAACCTAAATATGAAAACTGCTACTGTAGACGAACGCTTCAACCTAGAAGAACAAAATTTGGTGAGCCAAGTGGGATTTGTGTACTGATCATTACCACCAAGTATCAACAAGATTGTGTGAAAAAATATTTGCTGGTATTTCGGAAACTCGTTACTTCTTAGAAGCTTGGCAACCCATCTCAATGAAAGTGCTTTTCCACAGTCTGTGCCTAGGGCTACTTGAAGAGGAAACAAACCATAGAGGAAAAAACTGAGAACTCCTTTATTTTGTCAAGTTTCAAAGAGCTACTACAAACCATGTTAGTTTTAGAGTTCCAAATTCATCTATCTATATATGAGAGAACAGAGTGAAACCTAAATATAAAAACTGCTACTGTAGACGAACGCTTTAACCTAGAAGAACAAAATTTGGTGAGCCAAGTGGGATTTGTGTACTGATCATTAGCAACAAGTATCATCAAGATTGGGTGAAAAAATATTCGCTGGTATTTCGGAAACTCGTTATTTCTTAGAAGCTTGGCAACCCCTCTCAATGAAAGTGCTTTTCCACAGTCTGTGCCTAGGGCTACTTGAAGAGGAAACAAACCATAGAGACAAATCTGAGAACTCCTTTATTTTTGTCAAGTTTCAAAGAGCTACTACAAACCATGTTGGATTTAGAGTTCCAAATTCATCTATCTATATAGGAGAGAACAGAGGGAAACCTAAATATAAAAACTGCTACAGTACACGAACGCTTCAACCTAGAAGAACTAAATTTTGTGAGTCAAGTGGAATTTGTGTACTGATCATTACCACCAAGTATCAACAAGATTGTGTGAAAAAATATTTGCTGGTATTGCGGAAACTCGTTATTTCTTAGAAGCTTGGCAACCCATCTCAATGAAAGTACTTACCACAGTCTGTGCCTATGGCTACTTGAAGAGGAAACAATCCATAGAGACAAAACTGAGAACTCCTTTATTTTGTCAAGTTTCAAAGAGCTACTACAAACCATGTTGGATTTAGAGTTCCAAATTCATCTATCTATATATGAGAGAACAGAGTGAAACCTAATTATAAAAACTGCTACTGTAGACGAACGCTTCAACCTAGAAGAACAAAATTTGGTGAGCCAAGTGGGATTTGTGTACTGATCATGACCACCAAGTATCATCAAGATTGGGTGAAAAAATATTTGCTGGTATTTCGGAAACTCGTTATTTCTTAGAAGCTTGGGAACCCCTCTCAATGAAAGTGCTTTTCCACAGTCTGTGCCTAGGGCTACTTGAAGAGGAAACAAACCATAGAGACAAATCTGAGAACTCCTTTATTTTGTCAAGTTTCAAAGAGCTACTACAAACCATGTTGGATTTAGAGTTCCAAATTTATCTATCTATATAGGAGAGAACAGAGGGAAACCTAAATATAAAAACTGCTACTGTACACGAACGCTTCAACCTAGAAGAACTAAATTTGGTGAGCCAAGTGGGATTTGTGTACTGATCATTACCACCAAGTATCAACAAGATTGTGTGAAAAAATATTTGCTGGTATTTCGGAAACTCGTTATTTCTTAGAAGCTTGTCAACCCATCTCAATGAAAGTGCTTTCCAGAGTCTGTGCCTAGGGCTACTTGAAGAGGAAACAATCCATAGAGAGAAAACTGAGAACTGCTTTATTTTTTCAAGTTTCAAAGAGCTACTACAAACCATGTTGGATTTAGAGTTCCAAATTCACCTATCTATATAGAAGAGAACAGAGGAAAACCTAAATATAAAAACTGCTACTGTAGACGAACGCTTCAACCTAGAAGAACAAAATTTGGTGAGCCAAGTGGGATTTGTGTACTGATCATTAGCACCAAGTATCCAAGTATCATCAAGATTGGGTGAAAAAATATTTGCTTATATTTCGGAAACTCGTTATTTCTTAGAAGCTTGTCAACCCATCTCAATGAAAGTGCTTTCCAGAGTCTGTGCCTAGGGCTACTTGAAGACGAAACAAACCATAGAGACAAATCTGAGACCTCCTTTATTTTGTCAAGTTTCAAAGAGCTACTACAAACCATGTTGGATTTAGAGTTCCAAATTCATCTATGTATATAGGAGAGAACAGAGAGAAACCTAAATATAAAAACTGCTACTGTAGACGAACGCTTCAACCTAGAAGAACAAAATTTGGTGAGCCAAGTGGGATTTGTGTACTGATCATTACCACCAAGTATCAACAAGATTGTGTGAAAAAATATTTGCTGGTATTTCGGAAACTCGTTATTTCTTAGAAGCTTGGCAACCCATCTCAATGAAAGTGCTTTCCAGAGTCTGTGCCTAGGGCTTCTTGAAGAGGAAACAAACCATAGAGAAAAAACTGAGAACTCCTTTATTTTGTCAAGTTTCAAAGAGCTACTACAAACCATGTTGGATTTAGAGTTCCAAATTCATCTATCTATATATGAGAGAACAGAGTGAAACCTAAATATAAAAACTGCTACTGTAGACGAACGCTTCAACCTAGAAGAACAAAATTTGGTGAGCCAAGTGGGATTTGTGTACTGATCATTACCACCAAGTATCAACAAGATTGTGTGAAAAATATTTGCTGGTATTTCGGAAACGCGTTATTTCTTAGAAGCTTGGCAACCCATCTCAATGAAAGTGCTTTCCAGAGTCTGTGCCTAGGGCTACTTGAAGAGGAAACAATCCATAGAGAGAAAACTGAGAACTGCTTTATTTTGTCAAGTTTCAAAGAGCTACTACAAACCATGTTGGATTTAGAGTTCCAAATTCACCTATCTATATAGGAGAGAACAGAGGAAAACCTAAATATAAAAACTGCTACTGTAGACGAACGCTTCAACCTAGAAGAACAAAATTTGGTGAGCCAAGTGGGATTTGTGTACTGATCATTACCACCAAGTATCATCAAGATTGGGTGAAAAAATATTTGCTGGTATTTCGGAAAATCGTTATTTCTTAGAAGCTTGGCAACCCCGGTCAATGAAAGTGCTTTTCCACAGTCTGTGCCTAGGGCTACTTGAAGAGGAAACAAACCATAGAGACAAATCTGAGACCTCCTTTATTTTGTCAAGTTTCAAAGAGCTACTACAAACCATGTTGGATTTAGAGTTCCAAATTAATCTATCTATATAGGAGAGAACAGAGAGAAACCTAAATATGAAAACTGCTACTGTAGACGAAAGCTTCAACCTAGAAGAACAAAATTTGGTGAGCCAAGTGGGATTTGTGTACTGATCATTACCACCAAGTATCAACAAGATTGTGTGAAAAAATATTTGCTGGTATTTCGGAAACTCGTTATTTCTTAGAAGCTTGGCAACCCATCTCAATGAAAGTGCTTTTCCACAGTCTGTGCCTAGGGCTACTTGAAGAGGAAACAAACCATGGAGACAAATCTGAGAACTCCTTTATTTTGTCAAGTTTCAAAGAGCTACTACAAACCATGTTGGATTTAGAGTTCCAAATTTATCTATCTATATAGGAGAGAACAGAGGGAAACCTAAATATAAAAACTGCTACTGTACACGAACGCTTCAACCTAGAAGAACTAAATTTGGTGAACCAAGTGGGATTTGTGTACTGATCATTACCACCAAGTATCAACAAGATTGTGTGAAAAAATATTTGCTGGTATTTCGGAAACTCGTTATTTCGTAGAAGCTTGGCAACCCCTCTCAATTAAAGTGCTTTCCACAGTCTGTGCCTAGGGCTACTTGAAGAGGAAACAATCCATAGAGAGAAAACTGAGAACTGCTTTATTTTGTCAAGTTTCAAAGAGCTACTACAAACCATGTTGGATTTAGAGTTCCAAATTCACCTATCTATATAGGAGAGAACAGAGGAAAACCTAAATATAAAAACTGCTACTGTAGACGAACGCTTCAACCTAGAAGAACAAAATTTGGTGAGCCAAGTGGGATTTGTGTACTGATCATTACCAAAAAGTATCATCAAGATTGGGTGAAAAAATATTTGCTGGTATTTCGGAAACTCGTAATTTCTTAGAAGCTTGGCAACCCCTCTCAATGAAAGTGCTTTTCCACAGTCTGTGCCTAGGGCTACTTGAAGAGGAAACAAACCATAGAGACAAATCTGAGACCTCCTTTATTTTGTCAAGTTTCAAAGAGCTACTACAAACCATGTTGGATTTAGAGTTCCAAATTCATCTATCTATATAGGAGAGAACAGAGGAAAACCTAAATATAAAAACTGCTACTGTAGACGAACGCTTCAACCTAGAAGAACAAAATTTGGTGAGCCAAGTGGGATTTCTGTACTGATCATTACCACCAAGTATCATCAAGATTGGGTGAAAAAATATTTGCTGGTATTTCGGAAACTCGTTATTTCTTAGAAGCTTGGCAACCCATCTCAATGAAAGTGCTTTCCAGAGTCTGTGCCTAGGGCTTCTTGAAGAGGAAACAAACCATAGAGAAAAAACTGAGAACTCCTTTATTTTGTCAAGTTTCAAAGAGCTACTACAAACCATGTTGGATTTAGAGTTCCAAATTCATCTATCTATATATGAGAGAACAGAGTGAAACCTAAATATAAAAACTGCTACTGTAGACGAACGCTTCAACCTAGAAGAACAAAATTTGGTGAGCCAAGTGGGATTTGTGTACTGATCATTACCACCAAGTATCAACAAGATTGTGTGAAAAATATTTGCTGGTATTTCGGAAACGCGTTATTTCTTAGAAGCTTGGCAACCCATCTCAATGAAAGTGCTTTCCAGAGTCTGTGCCTAGGGCTACTTGAAGAGGAAACAATCCATAGAGAGAAAACTGAGAACTGCTTTATTTTGTCAAGTTTCAAAGAGCTACTACAAACCATGTTGGATTTAGAGTTCCAAATTCACCTATCTATATAGGAGAGAACAGAGGAAAACCTAAATATAAAAACTGCTACTGTAGACGAACGCTTCAACCTAGAAGAACAAAATTTGGTGAGCCAAGTGGGATTTGTGTACTGATCATTACCACCAAGTATCATCAAGATTGGGTGAAAAAATATTTGCTGGTATTTCGGAAAATCGTTATTTCTTAGAAGCTTGGCAACCCCTCTCAATGAAAGTGCTTTTCCACAGTCTGTGCCTAGGGCTACTTGAAGAGGAAACAAACCATAGAGACAAATCTGAGACCTCCTTTATTTTGTCAAGTTTCAAAGAGCTACTACAAACCATGTTGGATTTAGAGTTCCAAATTAATCTATCTATATAGGAGAGAACAGAGAGAAACCTAAATATGAAAACTGCTACTGTAGACGAAAGCTTCAACCTAGAAGAACAAAATTTGGTGAGCCAAGTGGGATTTGTGTACTGATCATTACCACCAAGTATCAACAAGATTGTGTGAAAAAATATTTGCTGGTATTTCGGAAACTCGTTATTTCTTAGAAGCTTGGCAACCCATCTCAATGAAAGTGCTTTTCCACAGTCTATGCCTAGGGCTACTTGAAGAGGAAACAAACCATGGAGACAAATCTGAGAACTCCTTTATTTTGTCAAGTTTCAAAGAGCTACTACAAACCATGTTGGATTTAGATTTCCAAATTTATCTATCTATATAGGAGAGAACAGAGGGAAACCTAAATATAAAAACTGCTACTGTACACGAACGCTTCAACCTAGAAGAACTAAATTTGGTGAACCAAGTGGGATTTGTGTACTGATCATTACCACCAAGTATCAACAAGATTGTGTGAAAAAATATTTGCTGGTATTTCGGAAACTCGTTATTTCGTAGAAGCTTGGCAACCCTCTCAATTAAAGTGCTTTCCAGAGTCTGTGCCTAGGGCTACTTGAAGAGGAAACAATCCATAGAGAGAAAACTGAGAACTGCTTTATTTTGTCAAGTTTCAAAGAGCTACTACAAACCATGTTGGATTTAGAGTTCCAAATTCACCTATCTATATAGGAGAGAACAGAGGAAAACCTAAATATAAAAACTGCTACTGTAGACGAACGCTTCAACCTAGAAGAACAAAATTTGGTGAGCCAAGTGGGATTTGTGTACTGATCATTACCAAAAAGTATCATCAAGATTGGGTGAAAAAATATTTGCTGGTATTTCGGAAACTCGTAATTTCTTAGAAGCTTGGCAACCCCTCTCAATGAAAGTGCTTTTCCACAGTCTGTGCCTAGGGCTACTTGAAGAGTAAACAAACCATAGAGACAAATCTGAGACCTCCTTTATTTTGTCAAGTTTCAAAGAGCTACTACAAACCATGTTGGATTTAGAGTTCCAAATTCATCTATCTATATAGGAGAGAACAGAGGAAAACCTAAATATAAAAACTGCTACTGTAGACGAACGCTTCAACCTAGAAGAACAAAACTTGGTGAGCCAAGTGGGATTTCTGTACTGATCATTACCACCAAGTATCATCAAGATTGGGTGAAAAAATATTTGCTGGTATTTCGGAAACTCGTTATTTCTTAGAAGCTTGGCAACCCCTCTCAATGAAAGTGCTTTTCCACAGTCTGTGCCTAGGGCTACTTGAAGAGGAAACAAACCATAGAGACAAATCTGAGACCTCCTTTATTTTGTCAAGTTTCAAAGAGCTACTACAAACCATGTTGGATTTAGAGTTCCAAATTCATCTATCTATATAGGAGAGAACAGAGAGAAACCTAAATATGAAAACTGCTACTGTAGACGAACGCTTCAACCTAGAAGAACAAAATTTGGTGAGCAAAGTGGGATTTGTGTACTGATCATTACCACCAAGTATCAACAAGATTGTGTGAAAAAATATTTGCTGGTATTTCGGAAACGCGTTATTTCTTAGAAGCTTGGGAACCCCTCTCAATGAAAGTGCTTTTCCACAGTCTGTGAATAGGGCTACTTGAAGACGAAACAAACCATAGAGACAAATCTGAGAACTCCTTTATTTTGTCAAGTTTCAAAGAGCTACTACAAACCATGTTGGATTTAGAGTTCCAAATTCACCTATCTATATAGGAGAGAACAGAGGAAAACCTAAATATAAAAACTGCTACTGTAGACGAACGCTTCAACCTAGAAGAACAAAATTTGGTGAGCCAAGTGGGATTTGTGTACTGATCATTAGCACCAAGTATCATCAAGATTGGGTGAAAAAATATTTGCTGGTATTTCGGAAACTCCTTATTTCTTAGAAGCTTGGCAACCCCTCTCAATGAAAGTCCTTTTCCACAGTCTGTGCCTAGGGCTACTTGAAGAGGAAACAAACCATAGAGACAAATCTGAGACCTCCTTTATTTTGTCAAGTTTCAAAGAGGTACTACAAACCATGTTGGATTTAGAGTTCCAAATTCATCTATCTATATAGGAGAGAACAGAGAGAACCTAAATATAAAAACTGCTACTGTAGACGAACGCTTCAACCTAGAAGAACAAAATTTGGTGAGCCAAGTGAGATTTGTGTACTGATCATTAGCACCAAGTATCAACAAGATTGTATGATAAAATATTTGCTGGTATTTCGGAAACTCGTTATTTCTTAGAAGCTTGGCAACCCATCTCAATGAAAGTGCTTTCCAGAGTCTGTGCCTAGGGCTACTTGAAGAGGAAACAAACCATAGAGAAAAAACTGAGAACTCCTTTATTTTGTCAAGTTTCAAAGAGCTACTACAAACCATGTTGGATTTAGAGTTCCAAATTCATCTATCTATATATGAGAGAACAGAGTGAAACCTAAATATAAAAACTGCTACTGTAGACGAACGCTTCAACCTAGAAGAACAAAATTTGGTGAGCCAAGTGGGATTTGTGTACTGATCATTACCACCAAGCATCAACAAGATTGTGTGAAAAAATATTTGCTGGTATTTCGGAAACGCGTTATTTCTTAGAAGCTTGGCAACCCATCTCAATGAAAGTGCTTTCCAGGGTCTGTGCCTAGGGCTACTTGAAGAGGAAACAATTCATAGAGAGAAAACGGAGAACTGCTTTATTTTGTCAAGTTTCAAAGAGCTACTACAAACCATGTTGGATTTAGAGTTCCAAATTCACCTATCTATATAGGAGAGAACAGAGGAAAACCTAAATATAAAAACTGCTACTGTAGACGAACGCTTCAACCTAGAAGAATAAAATTTGTTGAGCCAAGTTGGATTTGTGTACTGATCATTACCACCAAGTATCATCAAGATTGGGTGAAAAAATATTTGCTGGTATTGCGGAAACGCGTTATTTCTTAGAAGCTTGGCAACCCATCTCAATGAAAGTACTTTCCACAGTCTGTGCCTAGGGCTACTTGAAGAGGAAACAATCCATAGAGACAAAACTGAGAACTCCATTATTTTTTCAAGTTTCACAGAGCTACAACAAACCATGTTGGATTTAGAGTTCCAAATTCATCTATCTATATATGAGAGAACAGAGTGAAACCTAATTATAAAAACTGCTACTGTAGACAAACGCTTCATCCTAGAAGAACAAAATTTGGTGAGCCAAGTGGGATTTGTGTACTGATCATGACCACCAAGTATCATCAAGATTGGGTGAAAAAATATTTGCTGGTATTTCGGAAACTCGTTATTTCTTAGAAGCTTGGGAACCCCTCTCAATGAAAGTGCTTTTCCACAGTCTGTGAATAGGGCTACTTGAAGACGAAACAAACCATAGAGACAAATCTGAGAACTCCTTTGTTTTGTCAAGTTTCAAAGAGCTACTACAAACCATGTTGGATTTAGAGTTCCAAATTCACCTATCTATATAGGAGAGAACAGAGGAAAACCTAAATATAAAAACTGCTACTGTAGACGAACGCTTCAACCTAGAAGAACAAAATTTGGTGAGCCAAGTGGGATTTGTGTACTGATCATTACCACCAAGTATCATCAAGATTGGGTGAAAAAATATTTGCTGGTATTTCGGAAACTCGTTATTTCTTAGAAGCTTGGCAACCCCTCTCAATGAAAGTGCTTTTCCACAGTCTGTGCCTAGGGCTACTTGAAGAGGAAACAAACCATAGAGACAAATCTGAGACCTCCTTTATTTTGTCAAGTTTCAAAGAGCTACTACAAACCATGTTGGATTTAGTGTTCCAAATTCATCTATCTATATAGGAGAGAACAGAGAGAAACCTAAATATGAAAACTGCTACTGTAGACGAACGCTTCAACCTAGAAGAACAAAATTTGGTGAGCCAAGTGGGATTTGTGTACTGATCATTACCACCAAGTATCAACAAGATTGTGTGAAAAAATATTTGCTGGTATTTCGGAAACTCGTTACTTCTTAGAAGCTTGGCAACCCATCTCAATGAAAGTGCTTTTCCACAGTCTGTGCCTAGGGCTACTTGAAGAGGAAACAAACCATAGAGGAAAAAACTGAGAACTCCTTTATTTTGTCAAGTTTCAAAGAGCTACTACAAACCATGTTAGTTTTAGAGTTCCAAATTCATCTATCTATATATGAGAGAACAGAGTGAAACCTAAATATAAAAACTGCTACTGTAGACGAACGCTTTAACCTAGAAGAACAAAATTTGGTGAGCCAAGTGGGATTTGTGTACTGATCATTAGCAACAAGTATCATCAAGATTGGGTGAAAAAATATTCGCTGGTATTTCGGAAACTCGTTATTTCTTAGAAGCTTGGCAACCCCTCTCAATGAAAGTGCTTTTCCACAGTCTGTGCCTAGGGCTACTTGAAGAGGAAACAAACCATAGAGACAAATCTGAGAACTCCTTTATTTTTGTCAAGTTTCAAAGAGCTACTACAAACCATGTTGGATTTAGAGTTCCAAATTCATCTATCTATATAGGAGAGAACAGAGGGAAACCTAAATATAAAAACTGCTACAGTACACGAACGCTTCAACCTAGAAGAACTAAATTTTGTGAGTCAAGTGGAATTTGTGTACTGATCATTACCACCAAGTATCAACAAGATTGTGTGAAAAAATATTTGCTGGTATTGCGGAAACTCGTTATTTCTTAGAAGCTTGGCAACCCATCTCAATGAAAGTACTTACCACAGTCTGTGCCTATGGCTACTTGAAGAGGAAACAATCCATAGAGACAAAACTGAGAACTCCTTTATTTTGTCAAGTTTCAAAGAGCTACTACAAACCATGTTGGATTTAGAGTTCCAAATTCATCTATCTATATATGAGAGAACAGAGTGAAACCTAATTATAAAAACTGCTACTGTAGACGAACGCTTCAACCTAGAAGAACAAAATTTGGTGAGCCAAGTGGGATTTGTGTACTGATCATGACCACCAAGTATCATCAAGATTGGGTGAAAAAATATTTGCTGGTATTTCGGAAACTCGTTATTTCTTAGAAGCTTGGGAACCCCTCTCAATGAAAGTGCTTTTCCACAGTCTGTGCCTAGGGCTACTTGAAGAGGAAACAAACCATAGAGACAAATCTGAGAACTCCTTTATTTTGTCAAGTTTCAAAGAGCTACTACAAACCATGTTGGATTTAGAGTTCCAAATTTATCTATCTATATAGGAGAGAACAGAGGGAAACCTAAATATAAAAACTGCTACTGTACACGAACGCTTCAACCTAGAAGAACTAAATTTGGTGAGCCAAGTGGGATTTGTGTACTGATCATTACCACCAAGTATCAACAAGATTGTGTGAAAAAATATTTGCTGGTATTTCGGAAACTCGTTATTTCTTAGAAGCTTGTCAACCCATCTCAATGAAAGTGCTTTCCAGAGTCTGTGCCTAGGGCTACTTGAAGAGGAAACAATCCATAGAGAGAAAACTGAGAACTGCTTTATTTTTTCAAGTTTCAAAGAGCTACTACAAACCATGTTGGATTTAGAGTTCCAAATTCACCTATCTATATAGGAGAGAACAGAGGAAAACCTAAATATAAAAACTGCTACTGTAGACGAACGCTTCAACCTAGAAGAACAAAATTTGGTGAGCCAAGTGGGATTTGTGTACTGATCATTACCACCAAGTATCATCAAGATTGGGTGAAAAAATATTTGCTGGTATTTCGGAAACTCGTTATTTCTTAGAAGCTTGGCAACCCCTCTCAATGAAAGTGCTTTTCCACAGTCTGTGCCTAGGGCTACTTGAAGAGGAAACAAACCATAGAGACAAATCTGAGACCTCCTTTATTTTGTCAAGTTTCAAAGAGCTACTACAAACCATGTTGGATTTAGTGTTCCAAATTCATCTATCTATATAGGAGAGAACAGAGAGAAACCTAAATATGAAAACTGCTACTGTAGACGAACGCTTCAACCTAGAAGAACAAAATTTGGTGAGCCAAGTGGGATTTGTGTACTGATCATTACCACCAAGTATCAACAAGATTGTGTGAAAAAATATTTGCTGGTATTTCGGAAACTCGTTATTTCTTAGAAGCTTGGCAACCCATCTCAATGAAAGTGCTTTTCCACAGTCTGTGCCTAGGGCTACTTGAAGAGGAAACAAACCATAGAGGAAAAAACTGAGAACTCCTTTATTTTGTCAAGTTTCAAAGAGCTACTACAAACCATGTTAGTTTTAGAGTTCCAAATTCATCTATCTATATATGAGAGAACAGAGTGAAACCTAAATATAAAAACTGCTACTGTAGATGAACGCTTTAACCTAGAAGAACAAAATTTGGTGAGCCAAGTGGGATTTGTGTACTGATCATTAGCAACAAGTATCATCAAGATTGGGTGAAAAAATATTCGCTGGTATTTCGGAAACTCGTTATTTCTTAGAAGCTTGGCAACCCTCTCAATGAAAGTGCTTTTCCACAGTCTGTGCCTAGGGCTACTTGAAGAGGAAACAAACCATAGAGACAAATCTGAGAACTCCTTTATTTTGTCAAGTTTCAAAGAGCTACTACAAACCATGTTGGATTTAGAGTTCCAAATTCATCTATCTATATAGGAGAGAACAGAGGGAAACCTAAATATAAAAACTGCTACAGTACACGAACGCTTCAACCTAGAAGAACTAAATTTTGTGAGCCAAGTGGAATTTGTGTACTGATCATTACCACCAAGTATCAACAAGATTGTGTGAAAAAATATTTGCTGGTATTGCGGAAACTCGTTATTTCTTAGAAGCTTGGCAACCCATCTCAATGAAAGTACTTACCACAGTCTGTGCCTATGGCTACTTGAAGAGGAAACAATCCATAGAGACAAAACTGAGAACTCCTTTATTTTGTCAAGTTTCAAAGAGCTACTACAAACCATGTTGGATTTAGAGTTCCAAATTCATCTATCTATATATGAGAGAACAGAGTGAAACCTAATTATAAAAACTGCTACTGTAGACGAACGCTTCAACCTAGAAGAACAAAATTTGGTGAGCCAAGTGGGATTTGTGTACTGATCATGACCACCAAGTATCATCAAGATTGGGTGAAAAAATATTTGCTGGTATTTCGGAAACTCGTTATTTCTTAGAAGCTTGGGAACCCCTCTCAATGAAAGTGCTTTTCCACAGTCTGTGCCTAGGGCTACTTGAAGAGGAAACAAACCATAGAGACAAATCTGAGAACTCCTTTATTTTGTCAAGTTTCAAAGAGCTACTACAAACCATGTTGGATTTAGAGTTCCAAATTTATCTATCTATATAGGAGAGAACAGAGGGAAACCTAAATATAAAAACTGCTACTGTAGACGAACGCTTCAACCTAGAAGAACAAAATTTGGTGAGCCAAGTGGGATTTGTGTACTGATCATTAGCACCAAGTATCATCAAGATTGGGTGAAAAAATATTTGCTTATATTTCGGAAACTCGTTATTTCTTAGAAGCTTGTCAACCCATCTCAATGAAAGTGCTTTCCAGAGTCTGTGCCTAGGGCTACTTGAAGACGAAACAAACCATAGAGACAAATCTGAGACCTCCTTTATTTTGTCAAGTTTCAAAGAGCTACTACAAACCATGTTGGATTTAGAGTTCCAAATTCATCTATCTATATAGGAGAGAACAGAGAGAAACCTAAATATAAAAACTGCTACTGTAGACGAACGCTTCAACCTAGAAGAACAAAATTTGGTGAGCCAAGTGGGATTTGTGTACTGATCATTACCACCAAGTATCAACAAGATTGTGTGAAAAAATATTTGCTGGTATTTCGGAAACTCGTTATTTCTTAGAAGCTTGGCAACCCATCTCAATGAAAGTGCTTTCCAGAGTCTGTGCCTAGGGCTTCTTGAAGAGGAAACAAACCATAGAGAAAAAACTGAGAACTCCTTTATTTTGTCAAGTTTCAAAGAGCTACTACAAACCATGTTGGATTTAGAGTTCCAAATTCATCTATCTATATATGAGAGAACAGAGTGAAACCTAAATATAAAAACTGCTACTGTAGACGAACGCTTCAACCTAGAAGAACAAAATTTGGTGAGCCAAGTGGGATTTGTGTACTGATCATTACCACCAAGTATCAACAAGATTGTGTGAAAAATATTTGCTGGTATTTCGGAAACGCGTTATTTCTTAGAAGCTTGGCAACCCATCTCAATGAAAGTGCTTTCCAGAGTCTGTGCCTAGGGCTACTTGAAGAGGAAACAATCCATAGAGAGAAAACTGAGAACTGCTTTATTTTGTCAAGTTTCAAAGAGCTACTACAAACCATGTTGGATTTAGAGTTCCAAATTCACCTATCTATATAGGAGAGAACAGAGGAAAACCTAAATATAAAAACTGCTACTGTAGACGAACGCTTCAACCTAGAAGAACAAAATTTGGTGAGCCAAGTGGGATTTGTGTACTGATCATTACCACCAAGTATCATCAAGATTGGGTGAAAAAATATTTGCTGGTATTTCGGAAAATCGTTATTTCTTAGAAGCTTGGCAACCCCTCTCAATGAAAGTGCTTTTCCACAGTCTGTGCCTAGGGCTACTTGAAGAGGAAACAAACCATAGAGACAAATCTGAGACCTCCTTTATTTTGTCAAGTTTCAAAGAGCTACTACAAACCATGTTGGATTTAGAGTTCCAAATTAATCTATCTATATAGGAGAGAACAGAGAGAAACCTAAATATGAAAACTGCTACTGTAGACGAAAGCTTCAACCTAGAAGAACAAAATTTGGTGAGCCAAGTGGGATTTGTGTACTGATCATTACCACCAAGTATCAACAAGATTGTGTGAAAAAATATTTGCTGGTATTTCGGAAACTCGTTATTTCTTAGAAGCTTGGCAACCCATCTCAATGAAAGTGCTTTTCCACAGTCTGTGCCTAGGGCTACTTGAAGAGGAAACAATCCATAGAGACAAAACTGAGAACTCCTTTATTTTGTCAAGTTTCAAAGAGCTACTACAAACCATGTTGGATTTAGATTTCCAAATTTATCTATCTATATAGGAGAGAACAGAGGGAAACCTAAATATAAAAACTGCTACTGTACACGAACGCTTCAACCTAGAAGAACTAAATTTGGTGAACCAAGTGGGATTTGTGTACTGATCATTACCACCAAGTATCAACAAGATTGTGTGAAAAAATATTTGCTGGTATTTCGGAAACTCGTTATTTCGTAGAAGCTTGGCAACCCCTCTCAATTAAAGTGCTTTCCAGAGTCTGTGCCTAGGGCTACTTGAAGAGGAAACAATCCATAGAGAGAAAACTGAGAACTGCTTTATTTTGTCAAGTTTCAAAGAGCTACTACAAACCATGTTGGATTTAGAGTTCCAAATTCACCTATCTATATAGGAGAGAACAGAGGAAAACCTAAATATAAAAACTGCTACTGTAGACGAACGCTTCAACCTAGAAGAACAAAATTTGGTGAGCCAAGTGGGATTTGTGTACTGATCATTACCAAAAAGTATCATCAAGATTGGGTGAAAAAATATTTGCTGGTATTTCGGAAACTCGTAATTTCTTAGAAGCTTGGCAACCCCTCTCAATGAAAGTGCTTTTCCACAGTCTGTGCCTAGGGCTACTTGAAGAGTAAACAAACCATAGAGACAAATCTGAGACCTCCTTTATTTTGTCAAGTTTCAAAGAGCTACTACAAACCATGTTGGATTTAGAGTTCCAAATTCATCTATCTATATAGGAGAGAACAGAGGAAAACCTAAATATAAAAACTGCTACTGTAGACGAACGCTTCAACCTAGAAGAACAAAACTTGGTGAGCCAAGTGGGATTTCTGTACTGATCATTACCACCAAGTATCATCAAGATTGGGTGAAAAAATATTTGCTGGTATTTCGGAAACTCGTTATTTCTTAGAAGCTTGGCAACCCCTCTCAATGAAAGTGCTTTTCCACAGTCTGTGCCTAGGGCTACTTGAAGAGGAAACAAACCATAGAGACAAATCTGAGACCTCCTTTATTTTGTCAAGTTTCAAAGAGCTACTACAAACCATGTTGGATTTAGAGTTCCAAATTCATCTATCTATATAGGAGAGAACAGAGAGAAACCTAAATATGAAAACTGCTACTGTAGACGAACGCTTCAACCTAGAAGAACAAAATTTGGTGAGCAAAGTGGGATTTGTGTACTGATCATTACCACCAAGTATCAACAAGATTGTGTGAAAAAATATTTGCTGGTATTTCGGAAACGCGTTATTTCTTAGAAGCTTGGGAACCCCTCTCAATGAAAGTGCTTTTCCACAGTCTGTGCCTAGGGCTACTTGAAGACGAAACAAACCATAGAGACAAATCTGAGAACTCCTTTATTTTGTCAAGTTTCAAAGAGCTACTACAAACCATGTTGGATTTAGAGTTCCAAATTCACCTATCTATATAGGAGAGAACAGAGGAAAACCTAAATATAAAAACTGCTACTGTACACGAACGCTTCAACCTAGAAGAACAAAATTTGGTGAGAAAGTGGGATTTGTGTACTGATCATTACCACCAAGTATCATCAAGATTGGGTGAAAAAATATTTGCTGGTATTTCGGAAACTCGTTATTTCTTAGAAGCTTGGCAACCCCTCTCAATGAAAGTGCTTTACCACAGTCTGTGCCTAGGGCTACTTGAAGAGGAAACAAACCATAGAGACAAATCTGAGAACTCCTTTATTTTGTCAAGTTTCAAAGAGCTACTACAAACCATGTTAGTTTTAGAGTTCCAAATTCATCTATCTATATATGAGAGAACAGAGTGAAACCTAAATATAAAAACTGCTACTGTAGACGAACGCTTTAACCTAGAAGAACAAAATTTGGTGAGCCAAGTGGGATTTGTGTACTGATCATTAGCAACAAGTATCATCAAGATTGGGTGAAAAAATATTTGCTGGTATTTCGGAAACTCGTTATTTCTTAGAAGCTTGGCAACCCCTCTCAATGAAAGTGCTTTTCCACAGTCTGTGCCTAGGGCTACTTGAAGAGGAAACAAACCATAGAGACAAATCTGAGAACTCCTTTATTTTGTCATGTTTCAAAGAGCTACTACAAACCATGTTGGATTTAGAGTTCCAAATTCATCTATCTATATAGGAGAGAACAGAGGGAAACCTAAATATAAAAACTGCTACTGTACACGAACGCTTCAACCTAGAAGAACTAAATTTGTTGAGCCAAGTGGAATTTGTGTACTGATCATTACCACCAAGTATCAACAAGATTGTGTGAAAAAATATTTGCTGGTATTTCGGAAACGCGTTATTTCTTAGAAGCTTGGCAACCCATCTCAATTAAAGTGCTTTCCATAGTCTGTGCCTAGGGCTACTTGAAGAGGAAACAATCCATAGAGAGAAAACTGAGAACTGCTTTATTTTGTCAAGTTTCAAAGAGCTACTACAAACCATGTTGGATTTATAGTTCCAAATTCACCTATCTATATAGGAGAGAACAGAGGAAAACCTAAATATAAAAACTGCTACTGTAGACGAATGCTTCAACCTAGAAGAACAAAATTTGGTGAGCCAAGTGGGATTTGTGTACTGATCATTACCCCCAATTATCATCAAGATTGGGTGAAAAAATATTTGCTTGTATTTCGGAAACTCGTTATTTCTTAGAAGCTTGGCAACCCCTCTCAATGAAAGTCCTTTTCCACAGTCTGTGCCTAGGGCTACTTGAAGAGGAAACAAACCATAGAGACAAATCTGAGACCTCCTTTATTTTGTCAAGTTTCAAAGAGCTACTACAAACCATGTTGGATTTAGAGTTCAAAATTCATCTATCTATATAGGAGAGAACAGAGAGAAACCTAAATATAAAAACTGCTACTGTAGACGAACGCTTCAACCTAGAAGAACAAACTTTGGTGAGCCAAGTGGGATTTGTGTACTGATCATTACCACCAAGTATCAACAAGATTGTGTGAAAAAATATTTGCTGGTATTTCGGAAACTCGTTATTTCTTAGAAGCTTGGCAACCCATCTCAATGAAAGTGCTTTTCCACAGTCTGTGCCTAGGGCTACTTGAAGAGGAAACAAAACATAGAGAAAAAACTGAGACCTCCTTTATTTTGTCAAGTTTCAAAGAGCTACTACAAACGATGTTGAATTTAGAGTTCCAAATTCATCTATCTATATATGGGAGAACAGAGTGAAACCTTAATATAAAAACTGCTACTGTAGACGAACGCTTCAACCTAGAAGAACAAAATTTGGTGAGCCAAGTGGGATTTGTGTACTGATCATTACCACCAAGTATCATCAAGATTGGGTGAAAAAATATTTGCTGGTATTTCGGAAACTCGTTATTTCTTAGAAGCTTGGGAACCCCTCTCAATGAAAGTGCTTTTCCACAGTCTGTGCCTGGGGCTACTTGAAGAGGAAACAAACCATAGAGACAAAACTGAGAACTCCTTTATTTTGTAAAGTTTCAAAGAGCTACTACAAACCATGTTGGATTTAGAGTTCCAAATTCATCTATCTATATATGAGAGAACAGAGTGAAACCTAATTATAAAAACTGCTACTGTAGACGAACGCTTCAACCTAGAAGAACAAAATTTGGTGAGCCAAGTGGGATTTGTGTACTGATCATGACCACCAAGTATCATCAAGATTGGGTGAAAAAATATTTGCTGGTATTTCGGAAACTCGTTATTTCTTAGAATCTTGGTAACCCCTCTCAATGAAAGTGCTTTTCCACAGTCTGTGCCTAGGGCTACTTGAAGACGAAACAAACCACAGAGACAAATCTGAGAACTCCTTTATTTTGTCAAGTTTCAAAGAGCTACTACAAACCATGTTGGATTTAGAGTTCCAAATTTATCTATCTATATAGGAGAGAACAGAGGGAAACCTAAATATAAAAACTGCTACTGTAGACGAACGCTTCAACCTAGAAGAACAAAATTTGGTGAGCCAAGTGGGATTTGTGTACTGATCATTACCACCAAGTATCATCAAGATTGGGTGAAAAAATATTTGCTGGTATTTCGGAAACTCGTTATTTCTTAGAAGCTTGGCAACCCCTCTCAATGAAAGTGCTTTTCCACAGTCTGTGCCTAGGGCTACTTGAAGAGGAAACAAACCATAGAGACAAATCTGAGACCTCCTTTATTTTGTCTAGTTTCAAAGAGCTACTACAAACCATGTTGGATTTAGAGTTCCAAATTCATCTATCTATATAGGAGAGAACAGAGAGAAACCTAAATATGAAAACTGCTACTGTAGACGAACGCTTCAACCTAGAAGAACAAAATTTGGTGAGCCAAGTGGGATTTGTGTACTGATCATTACCACCAAGTATCAACAAGATTGTGTGAAAAAATATTTGCTGGTATTTCGGAAACTCGTTATTTCTTAGAAGCTTGGCAACCCATCTCAATGAAAGTGCTTTTCCACAGTCTGTGCCTAGGGCTACTTGAAGAGGAAACAAACCATGGAGACAAATCTGAGAACTCCTTTATTTTGTCAAGTTTCAAAGAGCTACTACAAACCATGTTGGATTTAGAGTTCCAAATTTATCTATCTATATAGGAGAGAACAGAGGGAAACCTAAATATAAAAACTGCTACTGTACACGAACGCTTCAACCTAGAAGAACTAAATTTGGTGAGCCAAGTGGGATTTGTGTACTGATCATTACCACCAAGTATCAACAAGATTGTGTGAAAAAATATTTGCTGGTATTTCGGAAACTCGTTATTTCGTAGAAGCTTGGCAACCCCTCTCAATGAAAGTGCTTTCCAGAGTCTGTGCCTAGGGCTACTTGAAGAGGAAACAATCCATAGAGAGAAAACTGAGAACTGCTTTATTTTGTCAAGTTTCAAAGAGCTACTACAAACCATGTTGGATTTAGAGTTCCAAATTCACCTATCTATATAGGAGAGAACAGAGGAAAACCTAAATATAAAAACTGCTACTGTAGACGAACGCTTCAACCTAGAAGAACAAAATTTGGTGAGCCAAGTGGGATTTGTGTACTGATCATTACCAAAAAGTATCATCAAGATTGGGTGAAAAAATATTTGCTGGTATTTCGGAAACTCGTAATTGCTTAGAAGCTTGGCAACCCCTCTCAATGAAAGTGCTTTTCCACAGTCTGTGCCTAGGGCTACTTGAAGAGGAAACAAACCATAGAGACAAATCTGAGACCTCCTTTATTTTGTCAAGTTTCAAAGAGCTACTACAAACCATGTTGGATTTAGAGTTCCAAATTCATCTATCTATATAGGAGAGAACAGAGAGAAACCTAAATATAAAAACTGCTTCTGTAGACGAACGCTTCAACCTAGAAGAACAAAATTTTTGAGCCAAGTGGGATTTGTGTACTGATCATTACCACCAAGTATCAACAAGATTGTGTGAAAAAATATTTGCTGGTATTTCGGAAACGCGTTATTTCTTAGAAGCTTGGCAACCCATCTCAATGAAAGTGCTTTCCAGAGTCTGTGCCTAGGGCTACTCGAAGAGGAAACAATCCATAGAGAGAAAACTGAGAACTGCTTTATTTTGTCAAGTTTCAAAGAGCTACTACAAACCATGTTGGATTTAGAGTTCCAAATTCACCTATCTGTATAGGAGAGAACAGAGGAAAACCTAAATATAAAAACTGCTACTGTAGACGAACGCTTCAACCTAGAAGAACAAAATTTGGTGAGCCAAGTGGGATTTCTGTACTGATCATTACCACCAAGTATCATCAAGATTGGGTGAAAAAATATTTGCTGGTATTTCGGAAACTCGTTATTTCTTAGAAGCTTGGCAACCCCTCTCAATGAAAGTGCTTTTCCACATTCTGTGCCTAGGGCTACTTGAAGAGGAAACAAACCATAGAGACAAATCTGAGATCTCTTTTATTTTGTCAAGTTTCAAAGAGCTACTACAAACCATGTTGGATTTAGAGTTCCAAATTCATCTATCTTTATAGGAGAGAACAGAGAGAAACTTAAATATGAAAACTGCTACTGTAGACGAACGCTTCAACCTAGAAGAACAAAATTTGGTGAGCCAAGTGGGATTTGTGTACTGATCATTACCACCAAGTATCAACAAGATTGTGTGAAAATATATTTGCTGGTATTTCGGAAACGCGTTATTTCTTAGAAGCTTGGCAACCCATCACAATGAAAGTGCTTTCCAGAGTCTGTGCCTAGGGCTACTTTAAGAGGAAACAACCATAGAGACAAAACTGAGAACTCCTCTATTTTGTCAAGTTTCAAAGAGCTACTACAAACCATGTTGGATTCAGAGTTCCAAATTCATCTATCTATATAGGAGAGAACAGAGGGAAACCTAAATATAAAAACTGCTACTTTACACGAACGCTTCAACCTAGAAGAACTAAATTTGGTGAGCCAAGTGGGATTTGTGTACTGATCATTACCACCAAGTATCAACAAGATTGTGTGAAAAAATATTTGCTGGTATTGCGGAAACGCGTTATTTCTTAGAAGCTTGGCAACCCATCTCAATGAAAGTACTTTCCACAGTCTGTGCCTAGGGCTACTTGAAGAGGAAACAATCCATAGAGACAAAACTGAGAACTCCTTTATTTTGTCAAGTTTCAAAGAGCTACTACAAACCATGTTGGATTTAGAGTTCCAAATTCATCTATCTATATATGAGAGAACAGAGTGAAAACTAATTATAAAAACTGCTACTGTAGACGAACGCTTCATCCTAGAAGAACAAAATTTGGTGAGCCAAGTGGGATTTGTGTACTGATCATGACCACCAAGTATCATCAAGATTGGGTGAAAAAATATTTGCTGGTATTTCGGAAACTCGTTATTTCTTAGAAGCTTGGGAACCCCTCTCAATGAAAGTGCTTTTCCACAGTCCTTGAATAGGGCTACTTGAAGACGAAACAAACCGTAGAGACAAATCTGAGAACTCCTTTATTTTGTCAAGTTTCAAAGAGCTACTACAAACCATGTTGGATTTAGAGTTCCAAATTCACCTATCTATATAGGAGAGAACAGAGGAAAACCTAAATATAAAAACTGCTACTGTAGACGAACGCTTCAACCTAGAAGAACAAAATTTGGTGAGCCAAGTGGGATTTGTGTACTGATCATTACCACCAAGTATCATCAATATTGGGTGAAAAAATATTTGCTGGTATTTCGGAAACTCGTTATTTCTTAGAAGCTTGGCAACCCCTCTCAATGAAAGTGCTTTTCCACAGTCTGTGCCTAGGGCTACTTGAAGAGGAAACAAACCATAGAGACAAATCTGAGACCTCCTTTATTTTGTCAAGTTTCAAAGAGCTACTACAAACCATGTTGGATTTAGAGTTCCAAATTCATCTATCTATATAGGAGAGAACAGAGGGAAACCTAAATATAAAAACTGCTACTATACACGAACGCTTCAACCTAGAAGAACTAAATTTGGTGAGCCAAGTGGAATTTGTGTACTGATCATTACCACCAAGTATCAACAAGATTGTGTGAAAAAATATTTGCTGGTATTTCGGAAACGCGTTATTTCTTAGAAGCTTGGCAACCCATCTCAATGAAAGTGCTTTCCAGAGTCTGTGCCTAGGGCTACTTGAAGAGGAAACAATCCATAGAGAGAAAACTGAGAACTGCTTTATTTTGTCAAGTTTCATAGAGCTACTACAAACCATGTTGGATTTAGAGTTCCAAATTCACTTATTTATATAGGAGAGAACAGAGGAAAACCTAAATAAAAAAACTGCTACTGTAGACGAACGCTTCAACCTAGAAGAACAAAATTTGGTGAGTCAAGTGGGATTTGTGTACTGATCATTACCAAAAAGTATCATCAAGATTGGGTGAAAAAATATTTGCTGGTATTTCGGAAACTCGTAATTTCTTAGAAGCTTGGCAACCCCTCTCAATGAAAGTGCTTTTCCACAGTCTGTGCCTAGGGCTACTTGAAGAGGAAACAAACCATAGAGACAAATCTGAGACCTCCTTTATTTTGTCAAGTTTCAAAGAGCTACTACAAACCATGTTGGATTTAGAGTTCCAAATTCATCTATCTATATAGGAGAGAACAGAGAGAAACCTAAATATAAAAACTGCTACTGTAGACGAACGCTTCAACCTAGAAGAACAAAATTTGGTGAGCCAAGTGGGATTTGTGTACTGATCATTACCACCAAGTATCAACAAGATTGTGTGAAAAAATATTTGCTGGTATTTCGGAAACTCGTTATTTCTTAGAAGCTTGGCAACCCATCTCAATGAAAGTGCTTTTCCACAGTCTGTGCCTAGGGCTACTTGAAGAGGAAACAAACCATAGAGAGAAAACTCAGAACTAATTTATTTTGTCAAGTTTCAAAGAGCTACTACAAACCATGTTGGATTTAGAGTTCCAAATTCATCTATCTATATAGGAGAGAACAGAGGGAAACCTAAATATAAAAACTGCTACTGTACACGAACACTTCAACCTAGAAGAACAAAATTTGGTGAGCCAAGTGGGATTTGTATACTGATCATTACCACCAAGTATCAACAAGATTGTGTGAAAAAATATTTGCTGGTATTTCGGAAACACGTTATTTCTTAGAAGCTTGGCAACCCATCTCAATGAAAGTGCTTTCCGGAGTCTGTGCCTAGGGCTACTTGAAGAGGAAACAATCCATAGAGAGAAAACTGAGAACTGCTTTATTTTGTCAAGTTTCAAAGAGCTACTACAAACCATGTTGGATTTAGAGTTCCAAATTCATCTATCTATATATGAGAGAACAGAGTGAAACCTAATTATAAAAACTGCTACTGTAGACGAACGCTTCCACCTAGAAGAACAAAATTTGGTGAGCCAAGTGGGATTTGTGTACTGATCATGACCACCAAGTATCATCAAGATTGGGTGAAAAAATATTTGCTGGTATTTCGGAAACTCGTTATTTCTTAGAAGCTTGGTAACCCCTCTCAATGAAAGTGCTTTTCCACAGTCTGTGCCTAGGGCTACTTGAAGACGAAACAAACCATAGAGACAAATCTGAGAACTCCTTTATTTTGTCAAGTTTCAAAGAGCTACTACAAACCATGTTGGATTTAGAGTTCCAAATTTATCTATCTATATAGGAGAGAACAGAGGGAAACCTAAATATAAAAACTGCTACTGTACACGAACGCTTCAATCTAGAAGAACTAATTTTGGTGAGCCAAGTGGGATTTGTATACTGATCATTACCACCAAGTATCAACAAGATTGTGTGAAAAAATATTTGCTGGTATTTCGGAAACGCGTTATTTCTTAGAAGCTTGGCAACCCATCTCAATGAAAGTGCTTTCCAGAGTCTGTGCCTAGGGCTACTTGAAGAGGAAACAATCCATAGAGAGAAAACTGAGAACTGCTTCATTTTTGTCAAGTTTCAAAGAGCTACTACAAACCATGTTGGATTTAGAGTTCCAAATTCACCTATCTATATAGGAGAGAACAGAGGAAAACCTAAATATAAAAACTGCTACTGTAGACGAACGCTTCAACCTAGAAGAACAAAATTTGGTGAGCCAAGTGGGATTTGTGTACTGATCATTACCACCAAGTATCAACAAGATTGTGTGAAAAAATATTTGCTGGTATTTCGGAAACGCGTTATTTCTTAGAAGCTTGGCAACCCATCTCAATGAAAGTGCTTTCCAGAGTCTGTGCCTAGGGCTACTTTAAGAGGAAAAAACCATAGAGACAAAACTGAGAACTCCTCTATTTTGTCAAGTTTCAAAGAGCTACTACAAACCATGTTGGATTCAGAGTTCCAAATTCATCTATCTATATAGGAGAGAACAGAGGGAAACCTAAATATAAAAACTGCTACTTTACACGAACGCTTCAACCTAGAAGAACTAAATTTGGTGAGCCAAGTGGGATTTGTGTACTGATCATTACCACCAAGTATCAACAAGATTGTGTGAAAAAATATTTGCTGGTATTGCGGAAACGCGTTATTTCTTAGAAGCTTGGCAACCCATCTCAATGAAAGTACTTTCCACAGTCTGTGCCTAGGGCTATTTGAAGAGGAAACAATCCATAGAGACAAAACTGAGAACTCCTTTATTTTGTCAAGTTTCAAAGAGCTACTACAAACCATGTTGGATTTAGAGTTCCAAATTCACCTATCTATATAGGAGAGAACAGAGGAAAACCTAAATATAAAAACTGCTACTGTAGACGAACGCTTCAACCTAGAAGAACAAAATTTGGTGAGAAAGTGGGATTTGTGTACTGATCATTACCACCAAGTATCATCAATATTGGGTGAAAAAATATTTGCTGGTATTTCGGAAACTCGTTATTTCTTAGAAGCTTGGCAACCCCTCTCAATGAAAGTGCTTTTCCACAGTCTGTGCCTAGGGCTACTTGAAGAGGAAACAAACCATGGAGACAAATCTGAGACCTCCTTTATTTTGTCAAGTTTCAAAGAGCTACTACAAACCATGTTGGATTTAGTGTTCCAAATTCATCTATCTATATAGGAGAGAACAGAGAGAAACCTAAATATGAAAACTGCTACTGTAGACGAACGCTTCAACCTAGAAGAACAAAATTTGGTGAGCCAAGTGGGATTTGTGTACTGATCATTACCACCAAGTATCAACAAGATTGTGTGAAAAAATATTTGCTGGTATTTCGGAAACTCGTTATTTCTTAGAAGCTTGGCAACCCATCTCAATGAAAGTGCTTTTCCACAGTCTGTGCCTAGGGCTACTTGAAGAGGAAACAAACCATAGAGAAAAAACTGAGAACTCCTTTATTTTGTCAAGTTTCAAAGAGCTACTACAAACCATGTTAGTTTTAGAGTTCCAAATTCATCTATCTATATATGAGAGAACAGAGTGAAACCTAAATATAAAAACTGCTACTGTAGACGAACGCTTTAACCTAGAAGAACAAAATTTGGTGAGCCAAGTGGGATTTGTGTACTGATCATTAGCAACAAGTATCATCAAGATTGGGTGAAAAAATACTTGCTGGTATTTCGGAAACTCGTTATTTCTTAGAAGCTTGGCAACCCCTCTCAATGAAAGTGCTTTTCCACAGTCTGTGCCTAGGGCTACTTGAAGAGGAAACAAACCATAGAGACAAATCTGAGAACTCCTTTATTTTGTCAAGTTTCAAAGAGCTACTACAAACCATGTTGGATTTAGAGTTCCAAATTCATCTATCTATATAGGAGAGAACAGAGGGAAACCTAAATATAAAAACTGCTACTGTACACGAACGCTTCAACCTAGAAGAACTAAATTTGGTGAGCCAAGTGGAATTTGTGTACTGATCATTACCACCAAGTATCAACAAGATTGTGTGAAAAAATATTTGCTGGTATTTCGGAAACGCGTTATTTCTTAGAAGCTTGGCAACCCATCTAAATGAAAGTGCTTTCCAGAGTCTGTGCCTAGGGCTACTTGAAGAGGAAACAATCCATAGAGAGAAAACTGAGAACTGCTTTATTTTGTCAAGTTTCAAAGAGCTACTACAAACCATGTTGGATTTAGAGTTCCAAATTCACTTATTTATATAGGAGAGAACAGAGGAAAACCTAAATAAAAAAACTGCTACTGTGGACGACCGCTTCAACCTAGAAGAAAAAAATTTTGTGAGTCAAGTGGGATTTGTGTACTGATCATTACCAAAAAGTATCATCAAGATTGGGTGAAAAAATATTTGCTGGTATTTCGGAAACTCGTAATTTCTTAGAAGCTTGGCAACCCCTCTCAATGAAAGTGCTTTTCCACAGTCTGTGCCTAGGGCTACTTGAAGAGGAAACAAACCATAGAGACAAATCTGAGACCTCCTTTATTTTGTCAAGTTTCAAAGAGCTACTACAAACCATGTTGGATTTAGAGTTCCAAATTCATCTATCTATATAGGAGAGAACAGAGAGAAACCTAAATATAAAAACTGCTACTGTAGACGAACGCTTCAACCTAGAAGAACAAAATTTGGTGAGCCAAGTGGGATTTGTGTACTGATCATTACCACCAAGTATCAACAAGATTGTGTGAAAAAATATTTGCTGGTATTTCGGAAACTCGTTATTTCTTAGAAGCTTGGCAACCCATCTCAATGAAAGTGCTTTTCCACAGTCTGTGCCTAGGGCTACTTGAAGAGGAAAGAAACCATAGAGAGAAAACTCAGAACTACTTTATTTTGTCAAGTTTCAAAGAGCTACTACAAACCATGTTGGATTTAGAGTTCCAAATTCATCTATCTATATAGGAGAGAACAGAGGGAAACCTAAATATAAAAACTGCTACTGTACACGAACGCTTCAACCTAGAAGAACTAAATTTGGTGAGCCAAGTGGGATTTGTATACTGATCATTACCACCAAGTATCAACAAGATTGTGTGAAAAAATATTTGCTGGTATTTCGGAAACGCGTTATTTCTTAGAAGCTTGGCAACCCATCTCAATGAAAGTGCTTTCCGGAGTCTGTGCCTAGGGCTACTTGAAGAGGAAACAATCCATAGAGAGAAAACTGAGAACTGCTTTATTTTGTCAAGTTTCAAAGAGCTACTACAAACCATGTTGGATTTAGAGTTCCAAATTCACCTATCTATATAGGAGAGAACAGAGGATAACCTAAATATAAAAACTGCTACTGTAGACGAACGCTTCAACCTAGAAGAACAAAATTTGGTGAGCCAAGTGGGATTTGTGTACTGATCATTACCACCAAGTATCATCAAGATTGGGTGAAAAAATATTTGCTGGTATTTCGGAAACTCGTTATTTCTTAGAAGCTTGGCAACCCCTCTCAATGAAAGTGCTTTTCCACAGTCTGTGCCTAGGGCTACTTGAAGAGGAAACAAACCATAGAGACAAATCTGAGACCTCCTTTATTTTGTCAAGTTTCAAAGAGCTACTACAAACCATGTTGGATTTAGAGTTCCAAATTCTTCTATCTATATAGGAGAGAACAGAGAGAAACCTAAATATGAAAACTGCTACTGTAGACGAACGCTTCAACCTAGAAGAACAAAATTTGGTGAGCCAAGTGGGATTTGTGTACTGATCATTACCACCAAGTATCAACAAGATTGTGTGAAAAAATATTTGCTGGTATTGCGGAAACTCGTTATTTCTTAGAAGCTTGGCAACCCATCTCAATGAAAGTACTTTCCACAGTCTGTGCCTATGGCTACTAAAGAGGAAACAATCCATAGAGACAAAACTGAGAACTCCTTTATTTTGTCAAGTTTCAAAGAGCTACTACAAACCATGTTGGATTTAGAGTTCCAAATTCATCTATCTATATATGAGAGAACAGAGTGAAACCTAATTATAAAAACTGCTACTGTAGACGAACGCTTCATCCTAGAAGAACAAAATTTGGTGAGCCAAGTGGGATTTGTGTACTGATCATTAGCAACAAGTATCATCAAGATTGGGTGAAAAAATACTTGCTGGTATTTCGGAAACTAGTTATTTCTTAGAAGCTTGGCAACCCCTCTCAATGAAAGTGCTTTTCCCACAGTCTGTGCCTAGGGCTACTTGAAGAGGAAACAAACCATAGAGACAAATCTGAGAACTCCTTTATTTTGTCAAGTTTCAAAGAGCTACTACAAACCATGTTGGATTTAGAGTTCCAAATTCATCTATCTAATAGGAGAGAACAGAGGGAAACCTAAATATAAAAACTGCTACTGTACACGAACGCTTCAACCTAGAAGAACTAATTGGTGAGCCAAGTGGAATTGTGTACTGATCATTACCACCAGTATCAACAAGATTGTGTGAAAAAATATTTGCTGGTATTTCGGAAACGCGTTATTTCTTAGAAGCTTGGCAACCCATCTCAATGAAAGTGCTTTCCAGAGTCTGTGCCTAGGGCTACTTGAAGGGAAACAATCCATAGAGAGAAAACTGAGAACTGCTTTATTTTGTCCAAGTTTCAAAGAGCTACTACAAACCATGTTGGATTTAGAGTTCCAAATTCACTTATTTATATAGGAGAGAACAGAGGAAAACCTAAATAAAAAAACTGCTACTGTAGACGAACGCTTCAACCTAGAAGAACAAAATTTGGTGAGTCAAGTGGGATTTGTGTACTGATCATTACCAAAAAGTATCATCAAGATTGGGTGAAAAAATATTTGCTGGTATTTCGGAAACTCGTAATTTCTTAGAAGCTTGGCAACCCCTCTCAATGAAAGTGCTTTTCCACAGTCTGTGCCTAGGGCTACTTGAAGAGGAAACAAACCATAGAGACAAATCTGAGACCTCCTTTATTTTGTCAAGTTTCAAAGAGCTACTACAAACCATGTTGGATTTAGAGTTCCAAATTCATCTATCTATATAGGAGAGAACAGAGAGAAACCTAAATATAAAAACTGCTACTGTAGACGAACGCTTCAACCTAGAAGAACAAAATTTGGTGAGCCAAGTGGGATTTGTGTACTGATCATTACCACCAAGTATCAACAAGATTGTGTGAAAAAATATTTGCTGGTATTTCGGAAACTCGTTATTTCTTAGAAGCTTGGCAACCCATCTCAATGAAAGTGCTTTTCCACAGTCTGTGCCTAGGGCTACTTGAAGAGGAAAGAAACCATAGAGAGAAAACTCAGAACTACTTTATTTTGTCAAGTTTCAAAGAGCTACTACAAACCATGTTGGATTTAGAGTTCCAAATTCATCTATCTATATAGGAGAGAACAGAGGGAAACCTAAATATAAAAACTGCTACTGTACACGAACGCTTCAACCTAGAAGAACTAAATTTGGTGAGCCAAGTGGGATTTGTATACTGATCATTACCACCAAGTATCAACAAGATTGTGTGAAAAAATATTTGCTGGTATTTCGGAAACGCGTTATTTCTTAGAAGCTTGGCAACCCATCTCAATGAAAGTGCTTTCCGGAGTCTGTGCCTACGGCTACTTGAAGAGGAAACAATCCATAGAGAGAAAACTGAGAACTGCTTTATTTTGTCAAGTTTCAAAGAGCTACTACAAACCATGTTGGATTTAGAGTTCCAAATTCACCTATCTATATAGGAGAGAACAGAGGAAAACCTAAATATAAAAACTGCTACTGTAGACGAACGCTTCAACCTAGAAGAACAAAATTTGGTGAGCCAAGTGGGATTTGTGTACTGATCATTACCACCAAGTATCATCAAGATTGGGTGAAAAAATATTTGCTGGTATTTCGGAAACTCGTTATTTCTTAGAAGCTTGGCAACCCCTCTCAATGAAAGTGCTTTTCCACAGTCTGTGCCTAGGGCTACTTGAAGAGGAAACAAACCATAGAGACAAATCTGAGACCTCCTTATTTTGTCAAGTTTCAAAGAGCTACTACAAACCATGTTGGATTTAGAGTTCCAAATTCTTCTATCTATATAGGAGAGAACAGAGAGAAACCTAAATATGAAAACTGCTACTGTAGACGAACGCTTCAACCTAGAAGAACAAAATTTGGTGAGCCAAGTGGGATTTGTGTACTGATCATTACCACCAAGTATCAACAAGATTGTGTGAAAAAATATTTGCTGGTATTGCGGAAACTCGTTATTTCTTAGAAGCTTGGCAACCCATCTCAATGAAAGTACTTTCCACAGTCTGTGCCTATGGCTACTAAAGAGGAAACAATCCATAGAGACAAAACTGAGAACTCCTTTATTTTGTCAAGTTTCAAAGAGCTACTACAAACCATGTTGGATTTAGAGTTCCAAATTCATCTATCTATATATGAGAGAACAGAGTGAAACCTAATTATAAAAACTGCTACTGTAGACGAACGCTTCAACCTAGAAGAACAAAATTTGGTGAGCCAAGTGGGATTTGTGTACTGATCATGACCACCAAGTATCATCAAGATTGGGTGAAAAAATATTTGCTGGTATTTCGGAAACTCGTTATTTCTTAGAAGCTTGGGAACCCCTCTCAATGAAAGTTCTTTTCCACAGTCTGTGCCTAGGGCTACTTGAAGAGGAAACAAACCATAGAGACAAATCTGAGAACTCATTTATTTTGTCAAGTTTCAAAGATCTACTACAAACCATGTTGGATTTAGAGTTCCAAATTTATCTATCTATATAGGAGAGAACAGAGGGAAACCTAAATATAAAAACTGCTACTGTACACGAACGCTTCAACCTAGAAGAACTAAATTTGGTGAGCCAAGTGGGATTTGTGTACTGATCATTACCACCAAGTATCAACAAGATTGTGTGAAAAAATATTTGCTGGTATTTCGGAAACTCGTTATTTCTTAGAAGCTTGTCAACCCATCTCAATGAAAGTGCTTTCCAGAGTCTGTGCCTAGGGCTACTTGAAGAGGAAACAATCCATAGAGAGAAAACTGAGAACTGCTTTATTTTGTCAAGTTTCAAAGAGCTACTACAAACCATGTTGGATTTAGAGTTCCAAATTCACTTATTTATATAGGAGAGAACAGAGGAAAACCTAAATAAAAAAACTGCTACTGTAGACGAACGCTTCAACCTAGAAGAACAAAATTTGGTGAGTCAAGTGGGATTTGTGTACTGATCATTACCAAAAAGTATCATCAAGATTGGGTGAAAAAATATTTGCTGGTATTTCGGAAACTCGTAATTTCTTAGAAGCTTGGCAACCCCTCTCAATGAAAGTGCTTTTCCACAGTCTGTGCCTAGGGCTACTTGAAGAGGAAACAAACCATAGAGACAAATCTGAGACCTCCTTTATTTTGTCAAGTTTCAAAGAGCTACTACAAACCATGTTGGATTTAGAGTTCCAAATTCATCTATCTATATAGGAGAGAACAGAGAGAAACCTAAATATAAAAACTGCTACTGTAGACGAACGCTTCAACCTAGAAGAACAAAATTTGGTGAGCCAAGTGGGATTTGTGTACTGATCATTACCACCAAGTATCAACAAGATTGTGTGAAAAAATATTTGCTGGTATTTCGGAAACTCGTTATTTCTTAGAAGCTTGGCAACCCATCTCAATGAAAGTGCTTTTCCACAGTCTGTGCCTAGGGCTACTTGAAGAGGAAAGAAACCATAGAGAGAAAACTCAGAACTACTTTATTTTGTCAAGTTTCAAAGAGCTACTACAAACCATGTTGGATTTAGAGTTCCAAATTCATCTATCTATATAGGAGAGAACAGAGGGAAACCTAAATATAAAAACTGCTACTGTACACGAACGCTTCAACCTAGAAGAACTAAATTTGGTGAGCCAAGTGGGATTTGTATACTGATCATTACCACCAAGTATCAACAAGATTGTGTGAAAAAATATTTGCTGGTATTTCGGAAACGCGTTATTTCTTAGAAGCTTGGCAACCCATCTCAATGAAAGTGCTTTCCGGAGTCTGTGCCTACGGCTACTTGAAGAGGAAACAATCCATAGAGAGAAAACTGAGAACTGCTTTATTTTGTCAAGTTTCAAAGAGCTACTACAAACCATGTTGGATTTAGAGTTCCAAATTCACCTATCTATATAGGAGAGAACAGAGGAAAACCTAAATATAAAAACTGCTACTGTAGACGAACGCTTCAACCTAGAAGAACAAAATTTGGTGAGCCAAGTGGGATTTGTGTACTGATCATTACCACCAAGTATCATCAAGATTGGGTGAAAAAATATTTGCTGGTATTTCGGAAACTCGTTATTTCTTAGAAGCTTGGCAACCCCTCTCAATGAAAGTGCTTTTCCACAGTCTGTGCCTAGGGCTACTTGAAGAGGAAACAAACCATAGAGACAAATCTGAGACCTCCTTTATTTTGTCAAGTTTCAAAGAGCTACTACAAACCATGTTGGATTTAGAGTTCCAAATTCTTCTATCTATATAGGAGAGAACAGAGAGAAACCTAAATATGAAAACTGCTACTGTAGACGAACGCTTCAACCTAGAAGAACAAAATTTGGTGAGCCAAGTGGGATTTGTGTACTGATCATTACCACCAAGTATCAACAAGATTGTGTGAAAAAATATTTGCTGGTATTGCGGAAACTCGTTATTTCTTAGAAGCTTGGCAACCCATCTCAATGAAAGTACTTTCCACAGTCTGTGCCTATGGCTACTAAAGAGGAAACAATCCATAGAGACAAAACTGAGAACTCCTTTATTTTGTCAAGTTTCAAAGAGCTACTACAAACCATGTTGGATTTAGAGTTCCAAATTCATCTATCTATATATGAGAGAACAGAGTGAAACCTAATTATAAAAACTGCTACTGTAGACGAACGCTTCAACCTAGAAGAACAAAATTTGGTGAGCCAAGTGGGATTTGTGTACTGATCATGACCACCAAGTATCATCAAGATTGGGTGAAAAAATATTTGCTGGTATTTCGGAAACTCGTTATTTCTTAGAAGCTTGGGAACCCCTCTCAATGAAAGTTCTTTTCCACAGTCTGTGCCTAGGGCTACTTGAAGAGGAAACAAACCATAGAGACAAATCTGAGAACTCATTTATTTTGTCAAGTTTCAAAGATCTACTACAAACCATGTTGGATTTAGAGTTCCAAATTTATCTATCTATATAGGAGAGAACAGAGGGAAACCTAAATATAAAAACTGCTACTGTACACGAACGCTTCAACCTAGAAGAACTAAATTTGGTGAGCCAAGTGGGATTTGTGTACTGATCATTACCACCAAGTATCAACAAGATTGTGTGAAAAAATATTTGCTGGTATTTCGGAAACTCGTTATTTCTTAGAAGCTTGTCAACCCATCTCAATGAAAGTGCTTTCCAGAGTCTGTGCCTAGGGCTACTTGAAGAGGAAACAATCCATAGAGAGAAAACTGAGAACTGCTTTATTTTGTCAAGTTTCAAAGAGCTACTACAAACCATGTTGGATTTAGAGTTCCAAATTCACCTATCTATATAGGAGAGAAGAGAAAAACCTAAATATAAAAACTGCTACTGTAGACGAACGCTTCAACCTAGAAGAACAAAATTTGGTGAGCCAAGTGGGATTTGTGTACTGATCATTACCACCAAGTATCATCAAGATTGGGTGAAAAAATATTTGCTGGTATTTCGGAAACTCGTTATTTCTTAGAAGCTTGGGAACCCCTCTCAATGAAAGTGCTTTTCCACAGTCTGTGCCTGGGGCTACTTAAAGAGGAAACAAACCATAGCGACAAAACTGAGAACTCCTTTATTTTTTCAAGTTTCAAAGAGCTACTACAAACCATGTTGGATTTAGAGTTCCAAATTCATCTTTCTATATAGGAGAGAACAGAGGGAAACCTAAATATAAAAACTGCTACTGTAGACCAAGGCTTCAACCTAGAAGAACAAAATTTGGTGAGCCAAGTGGGATTTGTGTACTGATCTTTAGAAACAAGTATCATCAAGATTGGGTGAAAAAATATTTGCTGGTATTTCGGAAACTCGTAATTTCTTAGAAGCTTGGTAACCCCTCTCAATGAAAGTGCTTTTCCACAGTCTGTGCCTATGGCTACTTGAAGAGGAAACAAACCATAGAGACAAAACTGAGAACTCCTTTATTTTGTCAAGTTTCAAAGAGCTACTACAAACCATGTTGGATTTAGAGTTCCAAATTTATCTATCTATATGGGAGAGAACAGAGGGAAACCTAAATATAAAAACTGCTACTGGAGACGAACGCTTCAACCTAGAAGAACAAAATTTGGTGAGCCAAGTGGGATTTTTGTACTGATCATTACCACCAAGTATCATCAAGATTGGGTGAAAAAATATTTGCTGGTATTTCGGAAACTCGTTATTTCGTAGAAGCTTGGCAACCCCTCTCAATGAAAGTGCTTTCCAGAGTCTGTGCCTAGGGCTACTTGAAGAAAAAACAATCCATAGAGAGAAAACTGAGAACTGCTTTATTTTGTCAAGTTTCAAAGAGCTACTAAAAACCATGTTGGATTTAGAGTTCCAAATTCATCTATCTATATAGGAGAGAACAGAGGGAAACCTAAATATAAAAACTGCTACTGTACACGAACGCTTCAACCTAGAAGAACTAAATTTGGTGAGCCAAGTGGGATTTGTGTACTGATCATTACCACCAAGTATCAACAAGATTGTGTGAAAAAATATTTGCTGGTATTGCGGAAACGCGTTATTTCTTAGAAGCTTGGCAACCCATCTCAATGAAAGTACTTTCCACAGTCTGTGCCTAGGGCTACTTGAAGAGGAAACAATCCATAGAGACAAAACTGAGAACTCCTTTATTTTGTCAAGTTTCAAAGAGCTACTACAAACCATGTTGGATTTAGAGTTCCAAATTCACCTATCTATATAGGAGAGAACAGAGGAAAACCTAAATATAAAAACTGCTACTGTAGACGAACGCTTCAACCTAGAAGAACAAAATTTGGTGAGAAAGTGGGATTTGTGTACTGATCATTACCACCAAGTATCATCAATATTGGGTGAAAAAATATTTGCTGGTATTTCGGAAACTCGTTATTTCTTAGAAGCTTGGCAACCCCTCTCAATGAAAGTGCTTTTCCACAGTCTGTGCCTAGGGCTACTTGAAGAGGAAACAAACCATAGAGACAAATCTGAGACCTCCTTTATTTTGTCAAGTTTCAAAGAGCTACTACAAACCATGTTGGATTTAGTGTTCCAAATTCATCTATCTATATAGGAGAGAACAGAGAGAAACCTAAATATGAAAACTGCTACTGTAGACGAACGCTTCAACCTAGAAGAACAAAATTTGGTGAGCCAAGTGGGATTTGTGTACTGATCATTACCACCAAGTATCAACAAGATTGTGTGAAAAAATATTTGCTGGTATTTCGGAAACTCGTTATTTCTTAGAAGCTTGGCAACCCATCTCAATGAAAGTGCTTTTCCACAGTCTGTGCCTAGTGCTAATTGAAGAGGAAACAAACCATAGAGAAAAAACTGAGAACTCCTTTATTTTGTCAAGTTTCAAAGAGCTACTACAAACCATGTTAGTTTTAGAGTTCCAAATTCATCTATCTATATATGAGAGAACAGAGTGAAACCTAAATATAAAAACTGCTACTGTAGACGAACGCTTTAACCTAGAAGAACAAAATTTGGTGAGCCAAGTGGGATTTGTGTACTGATCATTAGCAACAAGTATCATCAAGATTGGGTGAAAAAATACTTGCTGGTATTTCGGAAACTCGTTATTTCTTAGAAGCTTGGCAACCCCTCTCAATGAAAGTGCTTTTCCACAGTCTGTGCCTAGGGCTACTTGAAGAGGAAACAAACCATAGAGACAAATCTGAGAACTCCTTTATTTTGTCAAGTTTCAAAGAGCTACTACAAACCATGTTGGATTTAGAGTTCCAAATTCATCTATCTATATAGGAGAGAACAGAGGGAAACCTAAATATAAAAACTGCTACTGTACACGAACGCTTCAACCTAGAAGAACTAAATTTGGTGAGCCAAGTGGAATTTGTGTACTGATCATTACCACCAAGTATCAACAAGATTGTGTGAAAAAATATTTGCTGGTATTTCGGAAACGCGTTATTTCTTAGAAGCTTGGCAACCCATCTCAATGAAAGTGCTTTCCAGAGTCTGTGCCTAGGGCTACTTGAAGAGGAAACAATCCATAGAGAGAAAACTGAGAACTGCTTTATTTTGTCAAGTTTCAAAGAGCTACTACAAACCATGTTGGATTTAGAGTTCCAAATTCACTTAATTATATAGGAGAGAACAGAGGAAAACCTAAATAAAAAAACTGCTACTGTAGACGAACGCTTCAACCTAGAAGAACAAAATTTGGTGAGTCAAGTGGGATTTGTGTACTGATCATTACCAAAAAGTATCATCAAGATTGGGTGAAAAAATATTTGCTGGTATTTCGGAAACTCGTAATTTCTTAGAAGCTTGGCAACCCCTCTCAATGAAAGTGCTTTTCCACAGTCTGTGCCTAGGGCTACTTGAAGAGGAAACAAACCATAGAGACAAATCTGAGACCTCCTTTATTTTGTCAAGTTTCAAAGAGCTACTACAAACCATGTTGGATTTAGAGTTCCAAATTCATCTATCTATATAGGAGAGAACAGAGAGAAACCTAAATATAAAAACTGCTACTGTAGACGAACGCTTCAACCTAGAAGAACAAAATTTGGTGAGCCAAGTGGGATTTGTGTACTGATCATTACCACCAAGTATCAACAAGATTGTGTGAAAAAATATTTGCTGGTATTTCGGAAACTCGTTATTTCTTAGAAGCTTGGCAACCCATCTCAATGAAAGTGCTTTTCCACAGTCTGTGCCTAGGGCTACTTGAAGAGGAAAGAAACCATAGAGAGAAAACTCAGAACTACTTTATTTTGTCAAGTTTCAAAGAGCTACTACAAACCATGTTGGATTTAGAGTTCCAAATTCATCTATCTATATAGGAGAGAACAGAGGGAAACCTAAATATAAAAACTGCTACTGTACACGAACGCTTCAACCTAGAAGAACTAAATTTGGTGAGCCAAGTGGGATTTGTATACTGATCATTACCACCAAGTATCAACAAGATTGTGTGAAAAAATATTTGCTGGTATTTCGGAAACGCGTTATTTCTTAGAAGCTTGGCAACCCATCTCAATGAAAGTGCTTTCCGGAGTCTGTGCCTAGGGCTACTTGAAGAGGAAACAATCCATAGAGAGAAAACTGAGAACTGCTTTATTTTGTCAAGTTTCAAAGAGCTACTACAAACCATGTTGGATTTAGAGTTCCAAATTCACCTATCTATATAGGAGAGAACAGAGGAAAACCTAAATATAAAAACTGCTACTGTAGACGAACGCTTCAACCTAGAAGAACAAAATTTGGTGAGCCAAGTGGGATTTGTGTACTGATCATTACCACCAAGTATCATCAAGATTGGGTGAAAAAATATTTGCTGGTATTTCGGAAACTCGTTATTTCTTAGAAGCTTGGCAACCCCTCTCAATGAAAGTGCTTTTCCACAGTCTGTGCCTAGGGCTACTTGAAGAGGAAACAAACCATAGAGACAAATCTGAGACCTCCTTTATTTTGTCAAGTTTCAAAGAGCTACTACAAACCATGTTGGATTTAGAGTTCCAAATTCTTCTATCTATATAGGAGAGAACAGAGAGAAACCTAAATATGAAAACTGCTACTGTAGACGAACGCTTCAACCTAGAAGAACAAAATTTGGTGAGCCAAGTGGGATTTGTGTACTGATCATTACCACCAAGTATCAACAAGATTGTGTGAAAAAATATTTGCTGGTATTGCGGAAACTCGTTATTTCTTAGAAGCTTGGCAACCCATCTCAATGAAAGTACTTTCCACAGTCTGTGCCTATGGCTACTAAAGAGGAAACAATCCATAGAGACAAAACTGAGAACTCCTTTATTTTGTCAAGTTTCAAAGAGCTACTACAAACCATGTTGGATTTAGAGTTCCAAATTTATCTATCTATATAGGAGAGAACAGAGGGAAACCTAAATATAAAAACTGCTACTGGAGACGAACGCTTCAACCTAGAAGAACTAAATTTGGTGAGCCAAGTGGGATTTGTGTACTGATCATTACCACCAAGTATCATCAAGATTGGGTGAAAAAATATTTGCTGGTATTTCGGAAACTCGTTATTTCTTAGAAGCTTGGGAACCCCTCTCAATGAAAGTGCTTTTCCACAGTCTGTGCCTGGGGCTACTTAAAGAGGAAACAAACCATAGCGACAAAACTGAGAACTCCTTTATTTTTTCAAGTTTCAAAGAGCTACTACAAACCATGTTGGATTTAGAGTTCCAAATTCATCTTTCTATATAGGAGAGAACAGAGGGAAACCTAAATATAAAAACTGCTACTGTAGACCAAGGCTTCAACCTAGAAGAACAACATTTGGTGAGCCAAGTGGGATTTGTGTACTGATCTTTAGAAACAAGTATCATCAAGATTGGGTGAAAAAATATTTGCTGGTATTTCGGAAACTCGTAATTTCTTAGAAACTTGGTAACCCCTCTCAATGAAAGTGCTTTTCCACAGTCTGTGCCTATGGCTACTTGAAGAGGAAACAAACCATAGAGACAAAACTGAGAACTCCTTTATTTTGTCAAGTTTCAAAGAGCTACTACAAACCATGTTGGATTTAGAGTTCCAAATTTATCTATCTATATGGGAGAGAACAGAGGGAAACCTAAATATAAAAACTGCTACTGGAGACGAACGCTTCAACCTAGAAGAACAAAATTTGGAGAGCCAAGTGGGATTTTTGTACTGATCATTACCACCAAGTATCATCAAGATTGGGTGAAAAAATATTTGCTGGTATTTCGGAAACTCGTTATTTCGTAGAAGCTTGGCAACCACTCTCAATGAAAGTGCTTTCCAGAGTCTGTGCCTAGGGCTACTTGAAGAAAAAACAATCCATAGAGAGAAAACTGAGAACTGCTTTATTTTGTCAAGTTTCAAAGAGCTACTAAAAACCATGTTGGATTTAGAGTTCCAAATTCATCTATCTATATAGGAGAGAACAGAGGGAAACCTAAATATAAAAACTGCTACTGTACACGAACGCTTCAACCTAGAAGAACTAAATTTGGTGAGCCAAGTGGAATTTGTGTACTGATCATTACCACCAAGTATCAACAAGATTGTGTGAAAAAATATTTGCTGGTATTGCGGAAACTCGTTATTTCTTAGAATCTTGGCAACCCATCTCAATGAAAGTACTTTCCACAGTCTGTGCCTATGGCTACTTGAAGAGGAAACAATCCATAGAGACAAAACTGAGAACTCCTTTATTTTTTCAAGTTTCAAAGAGCTACTACAAACCATGTTGGATTTAGAGTTCCAAATTCATCTATCTATATGGGAGTGAACAGAGGGAAACCTAAATATAAAAACTGCTACTGGAGACGAACGCTTCAACCTAGAAGAACAAAATTTGGTGAGCCAAGTGGGATTTTTGTACTGATCATTACCACCAAGTATCATCAAGATTGGGTGAAAAAATATTTGCTGGTATTTCGGAAACTCGTTATTTCATAGAAGCTTGGCAACAACTCTCAATGAAAGTGCTTTCCAGAGTCTGTGCCTAGGGCTACTTGAAGAGGAAACAATCCATAGAGAGAAAACTGAGAACTGCTTTATTTTGTCAAGTTTCAAAGAGTTACTACAAACCATGTTGGATTTAGAGTTCCAAATTCACCTATCTATATAGGAGAGAACAGAGGAAAACCTAAATATAAAAACTGCTACTGTAGACGAACGCTTCAACCTAGAAGAACAAAATTTGGTGAGCCAAGTGGGATTTGTGTACTGATCATTACCAAAAAGTATCATCAAGATTGGGTGAAAAAATATTTGCTGGTATTTCGGAAACTCGTAATTTCTTAGAAGCTTGGCAACCCCTCTCAATGAAAGTGCTTTTCCACAGTCTGTGCCTAGGGCTACTTGAAGAGGAAACAAACCATAGAGACAAATCTGAGACCTCCTTTATTTTGTCAAGTTTCAAAGAGCTACTACAAACCATGTTGGATTTAGAGTTCCAAATTCATCTATCTATATAGGAGAGAACAGAGAGAAACCTAAATATAAAAACTGCTACTGTAGAAGAACGCTTCAACCTAGAAGAACAAAATTTGGTGAGCCAAGTGGGATTTGTGTACTGATCATTACCACCAAGTATCAACAAGATTGTGTGAAAAAATATTTGCTGGTATTTCGGAAACTCGTTATTTCTTAGAAGCTTGGCAACCCATCTCAATGAAAGTGCTTTTCCACAGTCTGTGCCTAGGGCTACTTGAAGAGGAAACAAACCATAGAGATAAAACTCAGAACTACTTTATTTTGTCAAGTTTCAAAGAGCTACTACAAACCATGTTGGATTTAGAGTTCCAAATTCATCTATCTATATAGGAGAGAACAGAGGGAAACCTAAATATAAAAACTGCTACTGTACACGAACGCTTCAACCTAGAAGAACTAAATTTGGTGAGCCAAGTGGGATTTGTATACTGATCATTACCACCAAGTATCAACAAGATTGTGTGAAAAAATATTTGCTGGTATTTCGGAAACGCGTTATTTCTTAGAAGCTTGGCAACCCATCTCAATGAAAGTGCTTTCCAGAGTCTGTGCCTAGGGCTACTTGAAGAGGAAACAATCCATAGAGAGAAAACTGAGAACTGCTTTATTTTGTCAAGTTTCAAAGAGCTACTACAAACCATGTTGGATTTAGAGTTCCAAATTCACCTATCTATATAGGAGAGAACGGAGGAAAACCTAAATATAAAAACTGCTACTTTACACGAACGCTTCAACCTAGAAGAACTAAATTTGCTGAGCCAAGTGGGATTTGTGTACTGATCATTACCACCAAGTATCAACAAGATTGTGTGAAAAAATATTTGCTGGTATTGCGGAAACGCGTTATTTCTTAGAAGCTTGGCAACCCATCTCAATGAACGTACTTTCCACAGTCTGTGCCTAGGACTACTTGAAGAGGAAACAATCCATAGAGACAAAACTGAGAACTCCTTTATTTTGTCAAGTTTCAAAGAGCTACTACAAACCATGTTGGATTTAGAGTTCCAAATTCATCTATCTATATATGAGAGAACAGAGTGAAACCTAATTATAAAAACTGCTACTGTAGACGAACGCTTCATCCTAGAAGAACAAAATTTGGTGAGCCAAGTGGGATTTGTGTACTGATCATGACCACCAAGTATCATCAAGATTGGGTGAAAAAATATTTGCTGGTATTTCGGAAACTCGTTATTTCTTAGAAGCTTGGGAACCCCTCTCAATGAAAGTGCTTTTCCACAGTCTGTGAATAGGGCTACTTGAAGACGAAACAAACCATAGAGACAAATCTGAGAACTCCTTTATTTTGTCAAGTTTCAAAGAGCTACTACAATCCATGTTAGTTTTAGAGTTCCAAATTCATCTATCTATATATGAGAGAACAGAGTGAAACCTAAATATAAAAACTGCTACTGTAGACGAACGCTTTAACCTAGAAGAACAAAATTTGGTGAGCCAAGTGGGATTTGTGTACTGATCATTAGCAACAAGTATCCTCAAGATTGGGTGAAAAAATATTCGCTGGTATTTCGGAAACTCGTTATTTCTTAGAAGCTTGGCAACCCCTCTCAATGAAAGTGCTTTTCCACAGTCTGTGCCTAGGGCTACTTGAAGAGGAAACAAACCATAGAGACAAATCTGAGACCTCCTTTATTTTGTCAAGTTTCAAAGAGCTACTACAAACCATGTTGGATTTAGTGTTCCAAATTCATCTATCTATATAGGAGAGAACAGAGAGAAACCTAAATATGAAAACTGCTACTGTAGACGAACGCTTCAACCTAGAAGAACAAAATTTGGTGAGCCAAGTGGGATTTGTGTACTGATCATTACCACCAAGTATCAACAAGATTGTGTGAAAAAATATTTGCTGGTATTTCGGAAACTCGTTATTTCTTAGAAGCTTGGCAACCCATCTCAATGAAAGTGCTTTTCCACAGTCTGTTCCTAGGGCTACTTGAAGAGGAAACAAGCCATAGAGAAAAAACTGAGAACTCCTTTATTTTGTCAAATTTCAAAGAGCTACTACAAACCATGTTAGTTTTAGATTTCCAAATTCATCTATCTATATATGAGAGAACAGAGTGAAACCTAAATATAAAAACTGCTACTGTAGACGAACGCTTTAAACCTAGAAGAACAAAATTTGGTGAGCCAAGTGGGATTTTTGTACTGATCATTACCACCAAGTATCATCAAGATTGGGTGAAAAAATATTCGCTGGTATTTCGGAAACTCGTTATTTCTTAGAAGCTTGGCAACCCCTCTCAATGAAAGTGCTTGTCCACAGTCTGTGCCTAGGGCTACTTGAAGAGGAAACAAACCATAGAGACAAATCTGAGAACTCCTTTATTTTGTCAAGTTTCAAAGAGCTACTACAAACCATGTTGGATTTAGAGTTCCAAATTCATCTATCTATATATGAGAGAACAGAGTGAAACCTAAATATAAAAACTGCTACTGTAGACGAACGCTTCAACCTAGAAGAACAAAATTTGGTGAGCCAAGTGGGATTTGTGTACTGATCATTACCACCAAGTATCATCAAGATTGGGTGAAAAAATATTTGCTGGTATTTCGGAAACTCGTTATTTCTTAGAAGCTTGGGAACCCCTCTCAATGAAAGTGCTTTTCCACAGTCTGTGCCTGGGGCTACTTGAAGAGGAAACAAACCATAGCGACAAAACTGAGAACTCCTTTATTTTGTCAAGTTTCAAAGAGCTACTACAAACCATGTTGGATTTAGAGTTCCAAATTCATCTTTCTATATAGGAGAGAACAGAGGGAAACCTAAATATAAAAACTGCTACTGTAGACGAACGCTTCAACCTAGAAGAACAAAATTTGGTGAGCCAAGTGGGATTTGTCTACTGATCTTTAGAAACAAGTTTCATCACGATTGGGTGAAAAAATATTTGCTCTTATTTCGGAAACTCGTAATTTCTTAGAAGCTTGGAAACCCCTCTCAATGAAAGTGCTTTTCCACAGTCTGTGCCTAGGGCTACTTGAAGAGGAAACAAACCATAGAGACAAAACTGAGAACTCCTTTATTTTGTCAAGTTTCAAAGAGCTACTACAAACCATGTTGGATTTAGAGTTCCAAATTTATCTATCTATATGGGAGTGAACAGAGGGAAACCTAAATATAAAAACAGCTACTGGAGACGAACGCTTCAACCTAGAAGAACAAAATTTGGTGAGCCAAGTGGGATTTTTGTACTGATCATTACCAAAAAGTATCATCAAGATTGGGTGAAAAAATATTTGCTGGTATTTCGGAAACTCGTAATTTCTTAGAAGCTTGGCAACCCCTCTCAATGAAAGTGCTTTTCCACAGTCTGTGCCTAGGGCTACTTGAAGAGGAAACAAACCATAGAGACAAATCTGAGACCTCCTTTATTTTGTCAAGTTTCAAAGAGCTACTACAAACCATGTTGGATTTAGAGTTCCAAATTCATCTATCTATATAGGAGAGAACAGAGAGAAACCTAAATATAAAAACTGCTACTGTAGACGAACGCTTCAACCTAGAAGAACAAAATTTGGTGAGCCAAGTGGGATTTGTGTACTGATTATTACCACCAAGTATCAACAAGATTGTGTGAAAAAATATTTGCTGGTATTTCGGAAACTCGTTATTTCTTAGAAGCTTGGCAACCCATCTCAATGAAAGTGCTTTTCCACAGTCTGTGCCTAGGGCTATTTGAAGAGGAAACAAACCATAGAGAGAAAACTCAGAACTACTTTATTTTGTCAAGTTTCAAAGAGCTACTACAAACCATGTTGGATTTAGAGTTCCAAATTCATCTATCTATATAGGAGAGAACAGAGGGAAACCTAAATATAAAAACTGCTACTGTACACGAACGCTTCAACCTAGAAGAACTAAATTTGGTGAGCCAAGTGGGATTTGTATACTGATCATTACCACCAAGTATCAACAAGATTGTGTGAAAAAATATTTGCTGGTATTTCGGAAACGCGTTATTTCTTAGAAGCTTGGCAACCCATCTCAATGAAAGTGCTTTCCAGAGTCTGTGCCTAGGGCTACTTGAAGAGGAAACAATCCATAGAGAGAAAACTGAGAACTGCTTTATTTTGACAAGTTTCAAAGAGCTACTACAAACCATGTTGGATTTAGAGTTCCAAATTCACCTATCTATATAGGAGAGAACGGAGGAAAACCTAAATATAAAAACTGCTACTTTACACGAACGCTTCAACCTAGAAGAACTAAATTTGCTGAGCCAAGTGGGATTTGTGTACTGATCATTACCACCAAGTATCAACAAGATTGTGTGAAAAAATATTTGCTGGTATTGCGGAAACGCGTTATTTCTTAGAAGCTTGGCAACCCATCTCAATGAAAGTACTTTCCACAGTCTGTGCCTAGGACTACTTGAAGAGGAAACAATCCATAGAGACAAAACTGAGAACTCCTTTATTTTGTCAAGTTTCAAAGAGCTACTACAAACCATGTTGGATTTAGAGTTCCAAATTCATCTATCTATATATGAGAGAACAGAGTGAAACCTAATTATAAAAACTGCTACTGTAGACGAACGCTTCATCCTAGAAGAACAAAATTTGGTGAGCCAAGTGGGATTTGTGTACTGATCATGACCACCAAGTATCATCAAGATTGGGTGAAAAAATATTTGCTGGTATTTCGGAAACTCGTTATTTCTTAGAAGCTTGGGAACCCCTCTCAATGAAAGTGCTTTTCCACAGTCTGTGCCTAGGGCTACTTGAAGAGGAAACAAACCATAGAGACAAATCTGAGAACTCCTTTATTTTGTCAAGTTCCAAAGAGCTACTACAAACCATGTTGGATTTAGAGTTCCAAATTTATCTATCTATATAGGAGAGAACAGAGGGAAACCTAAATATAAATACTGCTACTGTACACAAACGCTTCAACCTAGAAGAACTAAATTTGGTGAGCCAAGTGGGATTTGTGTACTGATCATTACCACCAAGTATCAACAAGATTGTGTGAAAAAATATTTGCTGGTATTTCGGAAACTCGTTATTTCTTAGAAGCTTGTCAACCCATCTCAATGAAAGTGCTTTCCAGAGTCTGTGCCTAGGGCTACTTGAAGAGGAAGCAATCCATAGAGAGAAAACTGAGAACTGCGTAATTTTGTCAAGTTTCAAAGAGCTACTGCAAACCATGTTGGATTTAGAGTTCCAAATTCACCTATCTATATAGGAGAGAACAGAGGAAAACCTAAATATAAAAACTGCTACTGTAGACGAACGCTTCAAACTAGAAGAACAAAATTTGGTGAGCCAAGTGGGATTTGTGTACTGATCATTAGCACCAAGTATCATCAAGATTGGGTGAAAAAATATTTGCTGGTATTTCGGAAACTCGTTATTTCTTAGAAGCTTGGCAACCCCTCTCAATGAAAGTCCTTTTCCACAGTCTGTGCCTAGGGCTACTTGAAGAGGAGACAAACCATAGAGACAAATCTGAGACCTCCTTTATTTTGTCAAGTTTCAAAGAGGTACTACAAACCATGTTGTATTTAGAGTTCCAAATTCATCTATCTATATAGGAGAGAACAGAGAGAAACCTAAATATAAAAACTGCTACTGTAGACGAACGCTTCAACCTAGAAGAACAAAATTTGGTGAGCCAAGTGAGATTTGTGTACTGATCATTAGCACCAAGTATCAACAAGATTGTGTGAAAAAATATTTGCTGGTATTTCGGAAACTCGTTATTTCTTAGAAGCTTGGCAACCCATCTCAATGAAAGTGCTTTCCAGAGTCTGTGCCTAGGGCTACTTGAAGAGGAAACAAACCATAGAGAAAAAACTGAGAACTCCTTTATTTTGTCAAGTTTCAAAGAGCTACTACAAACCATGTTGGATTTAGAGTTCCAAATTCATCTATCTATATATGAGAGAACAGAGTGAAACCTAAATATAAAAACTGCTACTGTAGACGAACGCTTCAACCTAGAAGAACAAAATTTGGTGAGCCAAGTGGGATTTGTGTACTGATCATTACCACCAAGCATCAACAAGATTGTGTGAAAAAATATTTGCTGGTATTTCGGAAACGCGTTATTTCTTAGAAGCTTGGCAACCCATCTCAATGAAAGTGCTTTCCAGGGTCTGTGCCTAGGGCTACTTGAAGAGGAAACAATTCATAGAGAGAAAACGGAGAACTGCTTTATTTTGTCAAGTTTCAAAGAGCTACTACAAACCATGTTGGATTTAGAGTTCCAAATTCACCTATCTATATAGGAGAGAACAGAGGAAAACCTAAATATAAAAACTGCTACTGTAGACGAACGCTTCAACCTAGAAGAACAAAATTTGGTGAGCCAAGGTGGATTTGTGTACTGATCATTACCACCAAGTATCATCAAGATTGGGTGAAAAAATATTTGCTGGTATTGCGGAAACGCGTTATTTCTTAGAAGCTTGGCAACCCATCTCAATGAAAGTACTTTCCACAGTCTGTGCCTAGGGCTACTTGAAGAGGAAACAATCCATAGAGACAAAACTGAGAACTCCATTATTTTGTCAAGTTTCACAGAGCTACTACAAACCATGTTGGATTTAGAGTTCCAAATTCATCTATCTATATATGAGAGAACAGAGTGAAACCTAATTATAAAAACTGCTACTGTAGACGAACGCTTCATCCTAGAAGAACAAAATTTGCTGAGCCAAGTGGGATTTGTGTACTGATCATGACCACCAAGTATCATCAAGATTGGGTGAAAAAATATTTGCTGGTATTTCGGAAACTCGTTATTTCTTAGAAGCTTGGGAACCCCTCTCAATGAAAGTGCTTTTCCACAGTCTGTGAATAGGGCTACTTGAAGACGAAACAAACCATAGAGACACATCTGAGAACTCCTTTGTTTTGTCAAGTTTCAAAGAGCTACTACAAACCATGTTGGATTTAGAGTTCCAAATTCACCTATCTATATAGGAGAGAACAGAGGAAAACCTAAATATAAAAACTGCTACTGTAGACGAACGCTTCAACCTAGAAGAACAAAATTTGGTGAGCCAAGTGGGATTTGTGTACTGATCATTAGCACCAAGTATCATCAAGATTGGGTGAAAAAATATTTGCTGGTATTTCGGAAACTCGTTGTTTCTTAGAAGCTTGGCAACCCCTCTCAATGAAAGTGCTTTTCCACAGTCTGTGCCTAGGGCTACTTGAAGAGGAAACAAACCATAGAGACAAATCTGAGACCTCCTTTATTTTGTCAAGTTTCAAAGAGCTACTACAAAAAATGTTGGATTTAGTGTTCCAAATTCATCTATCTATATAGGAGAGAACAGAGAGAAACCTAAATATGAAAACTGCTACTGTAGACGAACGCTTCAACCTAGAAGAACAAAATTTGGTGAGCCAAGTGGGATTTGTGTACTGATCATTACCACCAAGTATCAACAAGATTGTGTGAAAAAATATTTGCTGGTATTTCGGAAACTCGTTATTTCTTAGAAGCTTGGCAACCCATCTCAATGAAAGTGCTTTTCCACAGTCTGTGCCTAGGGCTACTTGAAGAGGAAACAAACCATAGAGAAAAAACTGAGAACTCCTTTATTTTGTCAAGTTTCAAAGAGCTACTACAAACCATGTTAGTTTTAGAGTTCCAAATTCATCTATCTATATATGAGAGAACAGAGTGAAACCTAAATATAAAAACTGCTACTGTAGACGAACGCTTTAACCTAGAAGAACAAAATTTGGTGAGCCAAGTGGGATTTGTGTACTGATCATTAGCAACAAGTATCATCAAGATTGGGTGAAAAAATATTCGCTGGTATTTCGGAAACTCGTTATTTCTTAGAAGCTTGGCAACCCCTCTCAATGAAAGTGCTTTTCCACAGTCTGTGCCTAGGGCTACTTGAAGAGGAAACAAACCATAGAGACAAATCTGAGAACTCCTTTATTTTGTCAAGTTTCAAAGAGCTACTACAAACCATGTTGGATTTAGAGTTCCAAATTCATCTATCTATATAGGAGAGAACAGAGGGAAACCTAAATATAAAAACTGCTACAGTACACGAACGCTTCAACCTAGAAGAACTAAATTTAGTGAGCCAAGTGGAATTTGTGTACTGATCATTACCACCAAGTATCAACAAGATTGTGTGAAAAAATATTTGCTGGTATTGCGGAAACTCGTTATTTCTTAGAAGCTTGGCAACCCATCTCAATGAAAGTACTTTCCACAGTCTGTGCCTATGGCTACTTGAAGAGGAAACAATCCATAGAGAGAAAACTGAGAACTGCTTTATTTTGTCAAGTTTCAAAGAGCTACTACAAACCATGTTGGATTTAGAGTTCCAAATTCATCTATCTATATATGAGAGAACAGAGTGAAACCTAATTATAAAAACTGCTACTGTAGACGAACGCTTCAACCTAGAAGAACAAAATTTGGTGAGCCAAGTGGGATTTGTGTACTGATCATGACCACCAAGTATCATCAAGATTGGGTGAAAAAATATTTGCTGGTATTTCGGAAACTCGTTATTTCTTAGAAGCTTGGGAACCCCTCTCAATGAAAGTGCTTTTCCACAGTCTGTGCCTAGGGCTACTTGAAGAGGAAACAAACCATAGAGACAAATCTGAGAACTCCTTTATTTTGTCAAGTTTCAAAGAGCTACTACAAACCATGTTGGGTTTAGAGTTACAAATTTATCTATCTATATAGGAGAGAACAGAGGGAAACCTAAATATAAAAACTGCTACTGTACACGAACGCTTCAACCTAGAAGAACTAAATTTGGTGAGCCAAGTGGGATTTGTGTACTGATCATTACCACCAAGTATCAACAAGATTGTGTGAAAAAATATTTGCTGGTATTTCGGAAACTCGTTATTTCTTAGAAGCTTGTCAACCCATCTCAATGAAAGTGCTTTCCAGAGTCTGTGCCTAGGGCTACTTGAAGAGGAAACAATCCATAGAGAGAAAACTGAGAACTGCTTTATTTTGTCAAGTTTCAAAGACCTACTACAAACAATGTTGGATTTAGAGTTCCAAATTCACCTATCTATATAGGAGAGAACAGAGGAAAACCTAAATATAAAAACTGCTACTGTAGACGAACGCTTCAACCTAGAAGAACAAAATTTGGTGAGCCAAGTGGGATTTGTGTACTGATCATTACCACCAAATATCAACAAGATTGTGTGAAAAAATATTTGCTGGTATTTCGGAAACTCGTTATTTCTTAGAAGCTTGGCAACCCATCTCAATGAAAGTGCTTTCCAGAGTCTGTGCCTAGGGCTACTTGAAGAGGAAACAACCCATAGAGAAAAAACTGAGAACTCCTTTATTTTGTCAAGTTTCAAAGAGCTACTACAAACCATGTTGGATTTAGAGTTCCAAATTCATCTATCTATATAGGAGAGAACAGAGAGAAACCTAAATATAAAAACTGCTACTGTAGACGAACGCTTCAACCTAGAAGAACAAAATTTGGTGAGCCAAGTGGGATTTGTGTACTGATCATTACCACCAAGTATCAACAAGATTGTGTGAAAAAATATTTGCTGGTATTTCGGAAACTCGTTATTTCTTAGAAGCTTGGCAACCCATCTCAATGAAAGTGCTTTCCAGAGTCTGTGCCTAGGGCTACTTGAAGAGGAAACAATCCATAGAGACAAAACTGAGAACTCCTTTATTTTTTCAAGTTTCAAAGAGCTACTACAAACCATGTTGGATTTAGAGTTCCAAATTCATCTATCTATATGGGAGTGAACAGAGGGAAACCTAAATATAAAAACTGCTACTGGAGACGAACGCTTCAACCTAGAAGAACAAAATTTGGTGAGCCAAGTGGGATTTTTGTACTGATCATTACCACCAAGTATCATCAAGATTGGGTGAAAAAATATTTGCTGGTATTTCGGAAACTCGTTATTTCATAGAAGCTTGGCAACAACTCTCAATGAAAGTGCTTTCCAGAGTCTGTGCCTAGGGCTACTTGAAGAGGAAACAATCCATAGAGAGAAAACTGAGAACTGCTTTATTTTGTCAAGTTTCAAAGAGTTACTACAAACCATGTTGGATTTAGAGTTCCAAATTCACCTATCTATATAGGAGAGAACAGAGGAAAACCTAAATATAAAAACTGCTACTGTAGACGAACGCTTCAACCTAGAAGAACAAAATTTGGTGAGCCAAGTGGGATTTGTGTACTGATCATTACCAAAAAGTATCATCAAGATTGGGTGAAAAAATATTTGCTGGTATTTCGGAAACTCGTAATTTCTTAGAAGCTTGGCAACCCCTCTCAATGAAAGTGCTTTTCCACAGTCTGTGCCTAGGGCTACTTGAAGAGGAAACAAACCATAGAGACAAATCTGAGACCTCCTTTATTTTGTCAAGTTTCAAAGAGCTACTACAAACCATGTTGGATTTAGAGTTCCAAATTCATCTATCTATATAGGAGAGAACAGAGAGAAACCTAAATATAAAAACTGCTACTGTAGAAGAACGCTTCAACCTAGAAGAACAAAATTTGGTGAGCCAAGTGGGATTTGTGTACTGATCATTACCACCAAGTATCAACAAGATTGTGTGAAAAAATATTTGCTGGTATTTCGGAAACTCGTTATTTCTTAGAAGCTTGGCAACCCATCTCAATGAAAGTGCTTTTCCACAGTCTGTGCCTAGGGCTACTTGAAGAGGAAACAAACCATAGAGATAAAACTCAGAACTACTTTATTTTGTCAAGTTTCAAAGAGCTACTACAAACCATGTTGGATTTAGAGTTCCAAATTCATCTATCTATATAGGAGAGAACAGAGGGAAACCTAAATATAAAAACTGCTACTGTACACGAACGCTTCAACCTAGAAGAACTAAATTTGGTGCGAGCCAAGTGGGATTTGTATACTGATCATTACCACCAAGTATCAACAAGATTGTGTGAAAAAATATTTGCTGGTATTTCGGAAACGCGTTATTTCTTAGAAGCTTGGCAACCCATCTCAATGAAAGTGCTTTCCAGAGTCTGTGCCTAGGGCTACTTGAAGAGGAAACAATCCATAGAGAGAAAACTGAGAACTGCTTTATTTTGTCAAGTTTGAAAGAGCTACTACAAACCATGTTGGATTTAGAGTTCCAAATTCACCTATCTATATAGGAGAGAACGGAGGAAAACCTAAATATAAAAACTGCTACTTTACACGAACGCTTCAACCTAGAAGAACTAAATTTGCTGAGCCAAGTGGGATTTGTGTACTGATCATTACCACCAAGTATCAACAAGATTGTGTGAAAAAATATTTGCTGGTATTGCGGAAACGCGTTATTTCTTAGAAGCTTGGCAACCCATCTCAATGAACGTACTTTCCACAGACTGTGCCTAGGACTACTTGAAGAGGAAACAATCCATAGAGACAAAACTGAGAACTCCTTTATTTTGTCAAGTTTCAAAGAGCTACTACAAACCATGTTGGATTTAGAGTTCCAAATTCATCTATCTATATAGGAGAGAACAGAGGGAAACCTAAATATAAAAACTGCTACTGTACACGAACGCTTCAACCTAGAAGAACTAAATTTGGTGAGCCAAGTGGGATTTGTATACTGATCATTACCACCAAGTATCAACAAGATTGTGTGAAAAAATATTTGCTGGTATTTCGGAAACGCGTTATTTCTTAGAAGCTTGGCAACCCATCTCAATGAAAGTGCTTTCCAGAGTCTGTGCCTAGGGCTACTTGAAGAGGAAACAATCCATAGAGAGAAAACTGAGAACTGCTTTATTTTGTCAAGTTTGAAAGAGCTACTACAAACCATGTTGGATTTAGAGTTCCAAATTCACCTATCTATATAGGAGAGAACGGAGGAAAACCTAAATATAAAAACTGCTACTTTACACGAACGCTTCAACCTAGAAGAACTAAATTTGCTGAGCCAAGTGGGATTTGTGTACTGATCATTACCACCAAGTATCAACAAGATTGTGTGAAAAAATATTTGCTGGTATTGCGGAAACGCGTTATTTCTTAGAAGCTTGGCAACCCATCTCAATGAACGTACTTTCCACAGACTGTGCCTAGGACTACTTGAAGAGGAAACAATCCATAGAGACAAAACTGAGAACTCCTTTATTTTGTCAAGTTTCAAAGAGCTACTACAAACCATGTTGGATTTAGAGTTCCAAATTCATCTATCTATATATGAGAGAACAGAGTGAAACCTAATTATAAAAACTGCTACTGTAGACGAACGCTTCATCCTAGAAGAACAAAATTTGGTGAGCCAAGTGGGATTTGTGTACTGATCATGACCACCAAGTATCATCAAGATTGGGTGAAAAAATATTTGCTGGTATTTCGGAAACTCGTTATTTCTTAGAAGCTTGGGAACCCCTCTCAATGAAAGTGCTTTTCCACAGTCTGTGAATAGGGCTACTTGAAGACGAAACAAACCCATAGAGACAAATCTGAGAACTCCTTTATTTTGTCAAGTTTCAAAGAGCTACTACAATCCATGTTAGTTTTAGAGTTCCAAATTCATCTATCTATATATGAGAGAACAGAGTGAAACCTAAATATAAAAACTGCTACTGTAGACGAACGCTTTAACCTAGAAGAACAAAATTTGGTGAGCCAAGTGGGATTTGTGTACTGATCATTAGCAACAAGTATCCTCAAGATTGGGTGAAAAAATATTCGCTGGTATTTCGGAAACTCGTTATTTCTTAGAAGCTTGGCAACCCCTCTCAATGAAAGTGCTTTTCCACAGTCTGTGCCTAGGGCTACTTGAAGAGGAAACAAACCATAGAGACAAATCTGAGACCTCCTTTATTTTGTCAAGTTTCAAAGAGCTACTACAAACCATGTTGGATTTAGTGTTCCAAATTCATCTATCTATATAGGAGAGAACAGAGAGAAACCTAAATATGAAAACTGCTACTGTAGACGAACGCTTCAACCTAGAAGAACAAAATTTGGTGAGCCAAGTGGGATTTGTGTACTGATCATTACCACCAAGTATCAACAAGATTGTGTGAAAAAATATTTGCTGGTATTTCGGAAACTCGTTATTTCTTAGAAGCTTGGCAACCCATCTCAATGAAAGTGCTTTTCCACAGTCTGTTCCTAGGGCTACTTGAAGAGGAAACAAGCCATAGAGAAAAAACTGAGAACTCCTTTATTTTGTCAAATTTCAAAGAGCTACTACAAACCATGTTAGTTTTAGATTTCCAAATTCATCTATCTATATATGAGAGAACAGAGTGAAACCTAAATATAAAAACTGCTACTGTAGACGAACGCTTTAACCTAGAAGAACAAAATTTGGTGAGCCAAGTGGGATTTGTGTACTGATCATTAGCAACAAGTATCATCAAGATTGGGTGAAAAAATATTCGCTGGTATTTCGGAAACTCGTTATTTCTTAGAAGCTTGGCAACCCCTCTCAATGAAAGTGCTTGTCCACAGTCTGTGCCTAGGGCTACTTGAAGAGGAAACAAACCATAGAGACAAATCTGAGAACTCCTTTATTTTGTCAAGTTTCAAAGAGCTACTACAAACCATGTTGGATTTAGAGTTCCAAATTCATCTATCTATATATGAGAGAACAGAGTGAAACCTAAATATAAAAACTGCTACTGTAGACGAACGCTTCAACCTAGAAGAACAAAATTTGGTGAGCCAAGTGGGATTTGTGTACTGATCATTACCACCAAGTATCATCAAGATTGGGTGAAAAAATATTTGCTGGTATTTCGGAAACTCGTTATTTCTTAGAAGCTTGGGAACCCCTCTCAATGAAAGTGCTTTTCCAGAGTCTGTGCCTGGGGCTACTTGAAGAGGAAACAAACCATAGCGACAAAACTGAGAACTCCTTTATTTTGTCAAGTTTCAAAGAGCTACTACAAACCATGTTGGATTTAGAGTTCCAAATTCATCTTTCTATATAGGAGAGAACAGAGGGAAACCTAAATATAAAAACTGCTACTGTAGACGAACGCTTCAACCTAGAAGAACAAAATTTGGTGAGCCAAGTGGGATTTGTCTACTGATCTTTAGAAACAAGTTTCATCACGATTGGGTGAAAAAATATTTGCTCTTATTTCGGAAACTCGTAATTTCTTAGAAGCTTGGAAACCCCTCTCAATGAAAGTGCTTTTCCACAGTCTGTGCCTAGGGCTACTTGAAGAGGAAACAAACCATAGAGACAAAACTGAGAACTCCTTTATTTTGTCAAGTTTCAAAGAGCTACTACAAACCATGTTGGATTTAGAGTTCCAAATTCATCTATCTATATAGGAGAGAACAGAGAGAAACCTAAATATAAAAACTGCTACTGTAGACGAACGCTTCAACCTAGAAGAACAAAATTTGGTGAGCCAAGTGGGATTTGTGTACTGATCATTACCACCAAGTATCAACAAGATTGTGTGAAAAAATATTTGCTGGTATTTCGGAAACTCGTTATTTCTTAGAAGCTTGGCAACCCATCTCAATGAAAGTGCTTTCCAGAGTCTGTGCCTAGGGCTACTTGAAGAGGAAACAATCCATAGAGACAAAACTGAGAACTCCTTTATTTTTTCAAGTTTCAAAGAGCTACTACAAACCATGTTGGATTTAGAGTTCCAAATTCATCTATCTATATGGGAGTGAACAGAGGGAAACCTAAATATAAAAACTGCTACTGGAGACGAACGCTTCAACCTAGAAGAACAAAATTTGGTGAGCCAAGTGGGATTTTTGTACTGATCATTACCACCAAGTATCATCAAGATTGGGTGAAAAAATATTTGCTGGTATTTCGGAAACTCGTTATTTCATAGAAGCTTGGCAACAACTCTCAATGAAAGTGCTTTCCAGAGTCTGTGCCTAGGGCTACTTGAAGAGGAAACAATCCATAGAGAGAAAACTGAGAACTGCTTTATTTTGTCAAGTTTCAAAGAGTTACTACAAACCATGTTGGATTTAGAGTTCCAAATTCACCTATCTATATAGGAGAGAACAGAGGAAAACCTAAATATAAAAACTGCTACTGTAGACGAACGCTTCAACCTAGAAGAACAAAATTTGGTGAGCCAAGTGGGATTTGTGTACTGATCATTACCAAAAAGTATCATCAAGATTGGGTGAAAAAATATTTGCTGGTATTTCGGAAACTCGTAATTTCTTAGAAGCTTGGCAACCCCTCTCAATGAAAGTGCTTTTCCACAGTCTGTGCCTAGGGCTACTTGAAGAGGAAACAAACCATAGAGACAAATCTGAGACCTCCTTTATTTTGTCAAGTTTCAAAGAGCTACTACAAACCATGTTGGATTTAGAGTTCCAAATTCATCTATCTATATAGGAGAGAACAGAGAGAAACCTAAATATAAAAACTGCTACTGTAGAAGAACGCTTCAACCTAGAAGAACAAAATTTGGTGAGCCAAGTGGGATTTGTGTACTGATCATTACCACCAAGTATCAACAAGATTGTGTGAAAAAATATTTGCTGGTATTTCGGAAACTCGTTATTTCTTAGAAGCTTGGCAACCCATCTCAATGAAAGTGCTTTTCCACAGTCTGTGCCTAGGGCTACTTGAAGAGGAAACAAACCATAGAGATAAAACTCAGAACTACTTTATTTTGTCAAGTTTCAAAGAGCTACTACAAACCATGTTGGATTTAGAGTTCCAAATTCATCTATCTATATAGGAGAGAACAGAGGGAAACCTAAATATAAAAACTGCTACTGTACACGAACGCTTCAACCTAGAAGAACTAAATTTGGTGAGCCAAGTGGGATTTGTATACTGATCATTACCACCAAGTATCAACAAGATTGTGTGAAAAAATATTTGCTGGTATTTCGGAAACGCGTTATTTCTTAGAAGCTTGGCAACCCATCTCAATGAAAGTGCTTTCCAGAGTCTGTGCCTAGGGCTACTTGAAGAGGAAACAATCCATAGAGAGAAAACTGAGAACTGCTTTATTTTGTCAAGTTTCAAAGAGCTACTACAAACCATGTTGGATTTAGAGTTCCAAATTCACCTATCTATATAGGAGAGAACGGAGGAAAACCTAAATATAAAAACTGCTACTTTACACGAACGCTTCAACCTAGAAGAACTAAATTTGCTGAGCCAAGTGGGATTTGTGTACTGATCATTACCACCAAGTATCAACAAGATTGTGTGAAAAAATATTTGCTGGTATTGCGGAAACGCGTTATTTCTTAGAAGCTTGGCAACCCATCTCAATGAACGTACTTTCCACAGTCTGTGCCTAGGACTACTTGAAGAGGAAACAATCCATAGAGACAAAACTGAGAACTCCTTTATTTTGTCAAGTTTCAAAGAGCTACTACAAACCATGTTGGATTTAGAGTTCCAAATTCATCTATCTATATATGAGAGAACAGAGTGAAACCTAATTATAAAAACTGCTACTGTAGACGAACGCTTCATCCTAGAAGAACAAAATTTGGTGAGCCAAGTGGGATTTGTGTACTGATCATGACCACCAAGTATCATCAAGATTGGGTGAAAAAATATTTGCTGGTATTTCGGAAACTCGTTATTTCTTAGAAGCTTGGGAACCCCTCTCAATGAAAGTGCTTTTCCACAGTCTGTGAATAGGGCTACTTGAAGACGAAACAAACCATAGAGACAAATCTGAGAACTCCTTTATTTTGTCAAGTTTCAAAGAGCTACTACAATCCATGTTAGTTTTAGAGTTCCAAATTCATCTATCTATATATGAGAGAACAGAGTGAAACCTAAATATAAAAACTGCTACTGTAGACGAACGCTTTAACCTAGAAGAACAAAATTTGGTGAGCCAAGTGGGATTTGTGTACTGATCATTAGCAACAAGTATCCTCAAGATTGGGTGAAAAAATATTCGCTGGTATTTCGGAAACTCGTTATTTCTTAGAAGCTTGGCAACCCCTCTCAATGAAAGTGCTTTCCACAGTCTGTGCCTAGGGCTACTTGAAGAGGAAACAAACCATAGAGACAAATCTGAGACCTCCTTTATTTTGTCAAGTTTCAAAGAGCTACTACAAACCATGTTGGATTTAGTGTTCCAAATTCATCTATCTATATAGGAGAGAACAGAGAGAAACCTAAATATGAAAACTGCTACTGTAGACGAACGCTTCAACCTAGAAGAACAAAATTTGGTGAGCCAAGTGGGATTTGTGTACTGATCATTACCACCAAGTATCAACAAGATTGTGTGAAAAAATATTTGCTGGTATTTCGGAAACTCGTTATTTCTTAGAAGCTTGGCAACCCATCTCAATGAAAGTGCTTTTCCACAGTCTGTTCCTAGGGCTACTTGAAGAGGAAACAAGCCATAGAGAAAAAACTGAGAACTCCTTTATTTTGTCAAATTTCAAAGAGCTACTACAAACCATGTTAGTTTTAGATTTCCAAATTCATCTATCTATATATGAGAGAACAGAGTGAAACCTAAATATAAAAACTGCTACTGTAGACGAACGCTTTAACCTAGAAGAACAAAATTTGGTGAGCCAAGTGGGATTTGTGTACTGATCATTAGCAACAAGTATCATCAAGATTGGGTGAAAAAATATTCGCTGGTATTTCGGAAACTCGTTATTTCTTAGAAGCTTGGCAACCCCTCTCAATGAAAGTGCTTGTCCACAGTCTGTGCCTAGGGCTACTTGAAGAGGAAACAAACCATAGAGACAAATCTGAGAACTCCTTTATTTTGTCAAGTTTCAAAGAGCTACTACAAACCATGTTGGATTTAGAGTTCCAAATTCATCTATCTATATATGAGAGAACAGAGTGAAACCTAAATATAAAAACTGCTACTGTAGACGAACGCTTCAACCTAGAAGAACAAAATTTGGTGAGCCAAGTGGGATTTGTGTACTGATCATTACCACCAAGTATCATCAAGATTGGGTGAAAAAATATTTGCTGGTATTTCGGAAACTCGTTATTTCTTAGAAGCTTGGGAACCCCTCTCAATGAAAGTGCTTTTCCACAGTCTGTGCCTGGGGCTACTTGAAGAGGAAACAAACCATAGCGACAAAACTGAGAACTCCTTTATTTTGTCAAGTTTCAAAGAGCTACTACAAACCATGTTGGATTTAGAGTTCCAAATTCACCTATCTATATAGGAGAGAACAGAGGAAAACCTAAATATAAAAACTGCTACTGTAGACGAACGCTTCAACCTAGAAGAACAAAATTTGGTGAGCCAAGGTGGATTTGTGTACTGATCATTACCACCAAGTATCATCAAGATTGGGTGAAAAAATATTTGCTGGTATTGCGGAAACGCGTTATTTCTTAGAAGCTTGGCAACCCCTCTCAATGAAAGTGCTTTTCCACAGTCTGTGCCTAGGGCTACTTGAAGAGGAAACAAACCATAGAGACAAATCTGAGAACTCCTTTATTTTGTCAAGTTTCAAAGAGCTACTACAAACCATGTTGGATTTAGAGTTCCAAATTCATCTATCTATATAGGAGAGAACAGAGGGAAACCTAAATATAAAAACTGCTACAGTACACGAACGCTTCAACCTAGAAGAACTAAATTTAGTGAGCCAAGTGGAATTTGTGTACTGATCATTACCACCAAGTATCAACAAGATTGTGTGAAAAAATATTTGCTGGTATTGCGGAAATTCGTTATTTCTTAGAAGCTTGGCAACCCATCTCAATGAAAGTACTTTCCACAGTCTGTGCCTATGGCTACTTGAAGAGGAAACAATCCATAGAGAGAAAACTGAGAACTGCTTTATTTTGTCAAGTTTCAAAGAGCTACTACAAACCATGTTGGATTTAGAGTTCCAAATTCATCTATCTATATATGAGAGAACAGAGTGAAACCTAATTATAAAAACTGCTACTGTAGACGAACGCTTCAACCTAGAAGAACAAAATTTGGTGAGCCAAGTGGGATTTGTGTACTGATCATGACCACCAAGTATCATCAAGATTGGGTGAAAAAATATTTGCTGGTATTTCGTAAACTCGTTATTTCTTAGAAGCTTGGGAACCCCTCTCAATGAAAGTGCTTTTCCACAGTCTGTGCCTAGGGCTACTTGTAGAGGAAACAAACCATAGAGACAAATCTGAGAACTCCTTTATTTTTCAAGTTTCAAAGAGCTACTACAAACCATGTTGGATTTAGAGTTCCAAATTTATCTATCTATATAGGAGAGAACAGAGGGAAACCTAAATATAAAAACTGCTACTGTACACGAACGCTTCAACCTAGAAGAACTAAATTTGGTGAGCCAAGTGGGATTTGTGTACTGATCATTACCACCAAGTATCAACAAGATTGTGTGAAAAAATATTTGCTGGTATTTCGGAAACGCGTTATTTCTTAGAAGCTTGGCAACCCATCTCAATGAAAGTGCTTTCCAGAGTCTGTACCTAGGGCTACTTGAAGAGGAAAGAATCCATAGAGAGAAAACTGAGAACTGCTTTATTTTGTCAAGTTTCAAAGAGCTACTACAAACCATGTTGGATTTAGAGTTCCAAATTCACCTATCTATATAGGAGAGAACAGAGGAAACCTAAATATAAAAACTGCTACTGTAGACGAACGCTTCAACCTAGAAGAACAAAATTTGGTGAGCCAAGTGGGATTTGTGTACTGATCATTACCACCAAGTATCATCAAGATTGGGTGAAAAAATATTTGCTGGTATTTCGGAAACTCGTTATTTCTTAGAAGCTTGGCAACCCCTCTCAATGAAAGTGCTTTTCCACAGTCTGTGCCTAGGGCTACTTGATGAGGAAACAAACCATAGAGACAAAACTGAGAACTCCTTTATTTTGTCAAGTTTGAAAGAGCTACTACAAACC
>NW_027513912.1:0-118400 GCF_048772815.1 Callospermophilus lateralis
AAAAAATATTTGCTGGTATTTCGGAAACTCGTTTATTCTTAGAAGCTTGGCAACCACTCTCAAATGAAAGTGCTTTCCACAGTCTTGCCTAGGGCTACTTGAAGAGGAAACAAACCATAGAAACAAAACTGAGAACTCCTTTATTTTGTCATGTTTCATAGAGCTACTACAAATCATGTTGGATTTAGAGTTCCAAATTCATCTATCTATATAGGAGAGAACAGAGTGAAACCTAAATATAAAAACCGCTAGTGTAGAAGAACGCTGCAACCTAGTAGAACAAAATTTGGTGAGCCAAGTGGGATTTGTGTACTGATCATTACCACCAAGTATCATCAAGATTGGGTGAAAAAATATTTGCTTGTATTTCAGAAACTCGTTAATTCTTAGAACTTGGCAACCCCTCTCAATAAAAGTTGTTTTCCACAGTCTGTGCCTAGGGCTACTTTAAGAGCACACAAAACATAGAGACAAAACTGAGAACTCCTTTATTTGTCAAGTCTCAAAGAGCTACTACAAACCATGTTTGATTATAGTTACAAATTCATCTATCTATATAGGAGAGAACAGAGAAAACTTAAAAATAAAAACTGCTACTGTAAACGAACGCTTCAACCTAGATGAACAAAATTTGGTGAGCCAAGTGGGATGTGTGTACTTGTCATTACCACCACGTATCATTAAGATTGGGTGAAAAAATACTTGCCGGTATTTCGGAAACTCGTAATTTCTTGGAAGCTTGGCAACCCCTTTCAATGAAAGTGCTTTTCCACAGTATCTGCTTAGGGCTACTTGAAGAGAAATCAAACCATAGAGCCAGAACTGAGAACTACTTTATTTTGTCAAGTTTCAAAGAGCTACTACAAACCATGTTGAATTTAGAGTTCTAAATTCATCTATCTATATAGGAGAGAACAGAGTGAAACCTAAATATAAAAATTGATACTGTACACTAACGCTTCAACCTTGTAGAACAAAATTTGGTGAGCCAAGTGGGATTTGTGTTTTGATCATTACTTCCAAGTACCATCAAGATTGGGTGAAAAAATATTTGCTGGTATTTTGGAAACTCGTTAATTCTTAGAAGCTTGGCAACCCCTCTCAATGAAATTACTTTTCCACAGTCTGTGCCTAGGGCTACTTGAAGAGGAAACAAACCATAGAGACAAAACTGAGTACTCCTTTATTTTGTCAAGTTTCAAAGAACTACTACAAACCATGTTGGATTTAGACTTCCAAATTCATCTATCTGTATAGGAGAGAACAGAGTGAAACCTGAATATAAAAACTGCTACAGTAGACGAACGCTTAAACCTAGAAGAACAAAATATGGTGAGCCAAGTGGGATTAGTGTACTGATCATTACCACCAAGTATCATCAAGTTTGGGTGAAAAAATATTTGCTTGTATTTCTGAAACTCGTTAATTCTTAGAAGCTTGGCAACCCCTCTCAATGAAATTGCTTTTCCACAGTCTGTGCCTAGGGCTACGTGAAGAGGAAACAAAACATAGAGACAAAACTGAGAACTCCTTTATTTTGTCAAGTCTCAAAGAGCTACTACAAACCATGTTTGATTTAGAGTTCCAAATTCATCTATCTATATAGGAATAAACAGAGGGAAACTTAAAAATAAAAACTGCTACTGTAAATGAACGATTCAACCTAGAAGAACAAAATTTGGTGAGCCAAGTGGGATTTGTGTACCAATCATTACCACCACGTATCATCAAGATTGGGTGAAAAAATATTTGCTGGTATTTCAGAAACTCGCAATTTCTTGGAAACTTTGCAATCCCTTTCAATGAAAGTGCTTTTCCACAGTGTGTGCCTAGGGCTACTTGAAGAGGAAACAAACCATAGAGACAAAACTGACAAGTCCTTTATTTTCTCAGGTTTCAAAGAGCTACCACAAACCATGTTGGATTTGGACTTTCAATTTCATCTATTTATATAGGAGAGAACAGAGGAAAACCTAAATATAAGAACTGCTACTGTAGACGAACGCTTCAACCTAGAAGAACAAAATATGGTGAGCCAAGTGGGATTTGTGTACTGATCATTACCAGCAAGTATCATCAAGATTGGGTGAAAAAATATTTGCTGGTATTTCGGAAACTCGTTAATTCTTAGAAGCTTGGCAACCCCTCTCAATGAAATTCCTTTTCCACAGTCTGTGCCTAGGACTACTTGAAGAGGAAACAAACCATAGAGACAAAACTGAGAACTCCTTTATTTTGTCAGGTTTCAAAGAATTACTACAATCCATATTGGATTTAGAGTTCCAAATTCATCTATCTATATAGGAGAGAACAGAGGGAAACCTAAATATAAAAACTGCTACTGTACATGAACGCTTCAACCTAGAAGAACAAAATTTGGTGAGCCAAGTGGGATTTGTGTACTGATCATTACCAACAAGTATCATCATGATTGGGTGAAAAAATATTTGCTGGTATTTCGGAAACTCGTTATTTCTTAGAAGGTTTGCATCCCCTATCAATGAAAGTGCTTTTCCACAGTCTGTGCCTAGGGCTAATCGAAGACGAAACAAACAATAGAGACAAAACTGAGAACTCCTTTATTTTGTCAAGATTCAAAAGGCTACTACGAACCATGTTGGATTTAGAGTTCCAACTTCATCTATCTATATAGGAGAGAACAGAGGGAAACCTAAATATAAAAACTGCTACTGTAGATGAACGCTTCAACCTAGAAGACCAAAATTTGGTGAGCCAAGTGGGATTTGTGTACTGATCATTACCACCAAGTATCATCAAGATTGGGTGAAAAAATATTTGCTGGTATTTCAGAAACTCCTTAATTCTTACAAGCTAGGCAACCCCTCTCGATGAAAGTGCTTTTCCACAGTCTGTGCCTAGGGCTACTTGAAGAGGAAACAAACCATAGAGACAAAACTGAGAACTCCTTCATTTTTTCAAGTTTCAGAGAGCTAGTACGAAGCATGTTGGATTTAGAGTTCCAAATTCATCTATCTATATAGGAGACAACAGAAGGAAACCTACATATAAAAACTGCTACTGTACACGAACGCTTCAACCTAGAAGAACAAAATTTCGTGAGCCAAGTGGGATTTGTGTACTGATCATTACCACCAAATATCATCAAGATTGGGCGAAAAAATATTTGCTGGTATTTCGGAACCTCGTTAATTCTTAGAAGCTTGGCAACCCCTCTCATTGAAATTCCTTTTCCACAGTCTGTGCCTAGAACTACTTGAAGAGGAAACAAACCATAGAGACAAAACTGAGAACTCCTTTATTTTGTCAAGTTTCAAAGAATTACTACAATCCATATTGAATTTAGAGTTCCAAATACATCTATCTATATAGGAGAGAACAGAAGGAAACCTAAATATAAAAACTGAAACTGTAGACGCACGGTTAAACCTAGAAGAACAAAATTTGGTGAGCCAAGTGGGATTTGTGTACTGATCATTACCACCAAGTATCATCAAGATTGGGTGAAAAAGTGTTTGCTCGTATTTCGGAAACTCGTTAATTCTTAGAAGCTTGGCAACCCCTCACAATGAAAGTGCTTTTCCACAGTCTGTGCCTAGGGCTACTTGAAAAGGAAACAAACCATAGAGAAAAAACTGAGAATCCTTTATATTGTCAAGTTTCCAAGAGCTACTAGGAACCATGTTGGATTTAGAGTTCCAAATTCATCTATCTATATAGGAGAGTACAGAGAGAAACCTAAATGTAAAAACTGCTACTGTAGACGAACGCATCAACCTAGAAGAACAAAATTTCGTGAGCCAAGTGGGATTTGTGGACTGATCATTACCAGCAAGTATCATCAAGATTGGGTGAAGAAATATTTGCTGGTATTTCGGAAACCGGTTAATTCTTAGAAGCTTTTCAACCCCTCTCAATGAAAGTGCTTTTCCACAGTCTGTGCTTAGGGGTACTTGAAGAGGAAACAAACCATAGAGACAAAACTGAGAACTTTTTTATTTTGTCAAGTTTCTAAGAGCTACTACAAACCATGTTTGATTTAGAGTTCCAAATTCATCTATCTATATAGGAGAGAACAGAGGGAAACCTAAATATAAAAACTGCTACTGTAGACGAACGCTTCAAACTGGAAGAACAAAATTTCGTGAGCCAAGTGGGATTTGTGTACTGATCATTACCACCAAGTATCATCAAGATTGGGTGAATATATAATTGCTTGTATTTCAGAAAATCGTTAATTCTTAGAAGCTTGGCAACCCCTCTCAATGAAATTGCTTTTCCACAGTCTGTGCCTCGGGCTACTTGAAGAGGAATCAAACCATAGAGACAAAACTGAGAACTTCTTTTTTTTGTCAAGTTTCAAAGACCTTCTACGAACCATGTTGGATTTAGAGGTCCAAATTCATCTATCTATATAGGAGTGAGCAGAGGTAAACCTAAACATAAAAACTGCTACTGTAGACGAGCGCTTCAACCTAGAAGAACAAAATTTGGTGAGCCAAGTGGGATTTGTGTACTGATCATTACCACCAAGTATCATCAAGATTGGGTGAAAAAGTGTTTGCTCATATTTCGGAAACTCGTTAATTCTTAGAAGCTTGGCAACCCCTCTCAATGAAAGTGCTTTTCCACAGACTGTGCCTAGGGCTACTTGATGAGGAGACAAACCATAGAGAAAAAACGGAGAACTCCTTTATTTTGTCAAGTTTCAAAGAGCTACTACAAACCATGTTGGATTTAGAGTTCCAAATTCATCTATCTATATAGGAGAGAGCAGAGGGAAACCTCAATATAAAAACTGCTACTGAAGACGAACGCTTCAACCTAGAAGAACAAAATTTGTGAGCCAAGTGGGATTTGTGTACTGATCATTACCACCAAGTATCATCAAGATTGGGTGAAAAAATATTTGCTGGTATTTCGGAAACTCGTTAATTCTTCGAAGGTTGGCAACCCCTCTCAATGAAAGTGCTTTTACACAGTCTGTGCCTCGGGCTACTTGAAGAGGAAACAAACCATAGAGTCAAAACTGAGAACTCCTTTATTTTGTCAAGATTCAAAGAGCTACTACGAACCATGTTGGATTTAGAGTTCCAAATTCATCTATCTATATACGAGAGAACAGAGGGAAACCAAAATATAAAAACTGCTACTGTAGAGGAACGCTTCAAAGTAGAAGAACAAAATTTGGTGAGCCAAGTGGGATTTGTGTACTGATCATTACCACCAAGAATCTTCAAGATTGGGTGGAAAAATATTTGCTGGTATTTCGGAAACTCGTTAATTTTTAGAAGCTTGGCAACCCCTCTCAATGAAAGTGCTTTTCTACAGTATGTGCCTAGGGCTACTTGAAGAGGAAACAAACCATACAGAGAAAACTGAGAACTCCTTTACTTTGTCAAGTTTCAAAGAGCTACTACAAACCATGTTGTATTTAGAGTTCCAAATTCATCTATCTATATAGGAACGATAGAGGGAAACCTAAATATAAAAACTGCTACTGTAGACGAACGCTTCAACCTAGAAGAAGAAAATTTGGTGAGCCAAGTGGGATTTGTGTACTGATCATTACCACCAAGTATCATCAAGATTGGGTGAAAAAATATTTGCTAGTATTTCGGAAACTCGTTAATTCTTAGAAGCATGGCAACCCCTCTCAATGAAAGTGCTTTTCCACAGTCTGTGCCTAGGGCTCCTTGAAGAGGAAACAAACAATAGAGACAAAACTGAGAACTTCTTTATTTTGTCAAGTTTCAAAGACCTTCTACGAACCATGTTTGATTTAGAGGTCCAAATTAATCTATCTACATAGGAGTGAGCAGAGGAAAACCTAAATATAAAAACTGCTACTGTAGACGAACGCTTCAACCTAGAAGAACAAAATTTGGTGAGCCAAGTTGGATTTGTGTACTGATCATTACCACCAAGTATCATCATGATTGGGTGAAAAAGTGTTTGCTCATATTTCGGAAACTCATTATTTCTTAGAAGCTTGGCAACCCCTCTCAATGAAAGTGCTTTTCCACAGTCTGTGCCTAGGGCTACTTGATGAGGAGACAAACCATAGAGAAAAAACGGAGAACTCCTTTATTTTGTCAAGTTTCAAAGAGCTACTACAAACCTTGTTGGATTTAGAGTTCCAAATTCATCTATATATAGGAGAGAGCAGAGGGAAACCTCAATATAAAAACTGCTACTTAGACGAACGCTCAACCTAGAAGAACAAAATTTCGTGATCCAAGTGGGATTTGTGTACTGATCATTACCACCAAGTATCATCAAGATTGGGTGAAAAAATATTTGCTGGTATTTCGGAAACTCGTTAATTTTTAGAAGCTTGGCAACCCCTCTCAATGAAATTGCTTTTCCTCAGTCTGTGCCTAGGGCTACTTGAAGAGGAAACAAACCATAGAGACAAAACTGAGAACTCCTTTATTTTGTCAAGTTTCAAAGAGCTACTACGAACCATGTTGGATTTAGAGTTCCAAATTCATCTATCTATATAGGAGAGAACAGAGGGAAACCAAAATATTAAAACTGATACTGTAGACAAACGATTCAAACTAGAAGAACATAATTTGGTGAGCCAAGTGGGATTTGTGTACTGATCATTACCACCAAGTATCATCAAGATTGGGTGAATATATAATTGCTTGTATTTCAGAAACTCGTTAATTCTTAGAAGCTTGGCAACCCTCTCAATGAAATTGCTTTTCCACAGTCTGTGCCTAGGGCTACTTGAAGAGGAAACAAACCATAAAGACAAAGCTGAGAACTTCTTTATTTTGTCAAGTTTCAAAGACCTTCCACGAACCATGTTGGATTTAGAGGTCCAAATTCAACTATATATATAGGAGTGAGCAGAGGGAAACCTAAATATAAAAACTGCTACTGTAGACGAACGCTTCAACCTAGAAGAACAAAATTTGGTGAGCCAATGGGATTTGTGTACTGATCATTACCACCAAGTATCATCAAGATTGGGTGAAAAAGTGTTTGCTCATATTTCGGAAACTCGTTAATTCTTAGAAGCTTTGCAACCCCTCTCAATGAAAGTGCTTTTCCACAGTCTGTGCCTAGGGCTACATGATGAGGAGACAAACCATAGAGAAAAAACGGAGAACTCCTATATTATGTCAAGTTTCAAAGAGCTACTACGAACCATGTTGGATTTAGAGTTCCAAATTCATCTATCTATATACGAGAGAACAGAGGGAAACCAAAATATAAAAACTGCTACTGTAGACGAACGCTTCAAAGTAGAAGAACAAAATTTGGTGAGCCAAGTGGGATTTGTGTACTGATCATTACCACCAAGAATCATCAAGATTGGGTGGAAAAATATTTGCTGGTATTTCGGAAACTCGTTAATTTTTAGAAGCTTGGCAACCCCTCTCAATGAAAGTGCTTTTCTACAGTATGTGCCTAGGGCTACTTGAAGAGGAAACAAACCATACAGAAAAAACTGAGAACTCCTTTATTTGTCAAGTTTCAAAGAGCTACTACTAACCATTTTGGATTTAGAGTTCCAAATTCATCTATCTATATAGGAGAGAACAGAAGGAAACCTAAATATATAAACTGCTACTGTACACGAACGCTTCAACCTAGAAGAACAAAATTTCGTGAGCCAAGTGGGATTTGTGTACTGATCATTACCACCAAGTATCATCAAGATTGGGTGAAAAAATATTTGCTGGTATTTCGGAAACTCGTTAATTCTTAGAAGCTTTGCAACCCCTCTCAATAAAAGTGCTTTTCCTCAGTCTGTGCCTAGGGCTACTTGAAGAGGAAACAAACCATAGAGACAATTCTGAGAACTCCTTTATTTTGTCATGTTTCAAAGAGCTAGTACAAACCATGTTGGATTTAGAGTTCCAAATTCATCTATCTATATAGGAGAGAACAGAGGGAAAATAAAATATTAAAGCTGATACTGTAGACAAACGCTTCAAACTAGAAGAACAAAATTTGGTAAGCCAAGTGGGATTTGTGTACTGATCATTACCACCAAGTTTCATCAAGATTGGGTGAATATATAATTGCTTGTATTTCAGAAACTCGTTAATTCTTAGAATCTTGGCAACCCTCTCAATGAAATTGCTTTTCCACAGTCTGTGCCTAGGGCTACTTGAAGAGGAAACAAACCATAGAGACAAAACTGAGAACTTCTTTATTTTGTCAAGTTTCAAAGACCTTCTACGAACCATGTTGGATTTAGGGGTCCAAATTCATCTATCTGTATAGGAGAGAGCAGAGGGAAACCTCAATATAAAAACTGCTACTGTAGACGAACGCTTCAACCTAGAAGAACAAAATTTGGTGAGCCAAGTGGGATTTGTGAACTGATCATTACCAACAAGTATCATCAAGATTGGGTGAAAAAATATTTGCTGGTATTTCGGAAACTCGTTAATTCTTAGAAGCTTGGCAACCCCTCTCAATGAAAGTGCTTTTCCCCAGTCTGTGCTTAGGGCTACTTGAAGAGTAAACAAACTATACAGAGAAAACTGAGAACTCCTTTACTTTGTCAACTTTCAAAGAGCTACTACAAACCATGTTGTATTTAGAGTTCCAAATTCATCTATCTATATAGGAACGATAGAGGGAAACCTAAATATAAAAACTGCTACTGTAGACGAACGCTTCAACCTAGAAGAAGAAAAGTTGGTGAGCCAAGTGGGATTTGTGTACTGATCATTACCACCAAGTATCATCAAGATTGGGTGAAAAAATATTTGCTGGTATTTCGGAAACTCGTTAATTCTTAGAAGCATGGCAACCCCTCTCAATGAAAGTGCTTTTCCACAGTCTGTGCCTAGGGCTACTTGAAAAGGAAACAAACTATAGAGACAAAACTGAAAACTCCTTTATATTGTCAAGTTTCCAAGAGCTACTACAAACCATGTTGGATTTGGAGTTCCAAATTCATCTATCTATATAGGAGAGAACAGAGGGAAACCTAAATATAAAAACTGCTACTGTACACGAACGCTTCATCCTAGAAGAACAAAATTTGGTGAGCCAAGTGGGATTTGTGTACTGATCATTACCACCAAGAATCATCAAGATTGGGTGGAAAAATATTTGCTGGTATTTCGGAAACTCGTTAATTTTTAGAAGCTTGGCAACCCCTCTCAATGAAAGTGCTTTTCTACAGTATGTGCCTAGGGCTACTTGAAGAGGAAACAAACCATAGAGACAAAACTGAGAACTTCTTTATTTTGTCAAGTTTCAAAGACCTTCTACGAACCATGTTTGATTTAGAGGTCCAAATTAATCTATCTACATAGGAGTGAGCAGAGGAAAACCTAAATATAAAAACTGCTACTGTAGACGAACGCTTCAACCTAGAAGAACAAAATTTGGTGAGCCAAGTTGGATTTGTGTACTGATCATTACCACCAAGTATCATCATGATTGGGTGAAAAAGTGTTTGCTCATATTTCGGAAACTCATTATTTCTTAGAAGCTTGGCAACCCCTCTCAATGAAAGTGCTTTTCCACAGTCTGTGCCTAGGGCTACTTGATGAGGAGACAAACCATAGAGAAAAAACGGAGAACTCCTTTATTTTGTCAAGTTTCAAAGAGCTACTACAAACCTTGTTGGATTTAGAGTTCCAAATTCATCTATATATAGGAGAGAGCAGAGGGAAACCTCAATATAAAAACTGCTACTTAGACGAACGCTCAACCTAGAAGAACAAAATTTCGTGATCCAAGTGGGATTTGTGTACTGATCATTACCACCAAGTATCATCAAGATTGGGTGAAAAAATATTTGCTGGTATTTCGGAAACTCGTTAATTTTTAGAAGCTTGGCAACCCCTCTCAATGAAATTGCTTTTCCTCAGTCTGTGCCTAGGGCTACTTGAAGAGGAAACAAACCATAGAGACAAAACTGAGAACTCCTTTATTTTGTCAAGTTTCAAAGAGCTACTACGAACCATGTTTGATTTAGAGCTCCAAATTCATCTATCTATATAGGAGAGAACAGAGGGAAACCAAAATATTAAAACTGATACTGTAGACAAACGATTCAAACTAGAAGAACAAAATTTGGTGAGCCAAGTGGGATTTGTGTACTGATCATTACCACCAAGTATCATCAAGATTGGGTGAATATATAATTGCTTGTATTTCAGAAACTCGTTAATTCTTAGAAGCTTGGCAACCCTCTCAATGAAATTGCTTTTCCACAGTCTGTGCCTAGGGCTACTTGAAGAGGAAACAAACCATAAAGACAAAGCTGAGAACTTCTTTATTTTGTCAAGTTTCAAAGACCTTCCACGAACCATGTTGGATTTAGAGGTCCAAATTCATCTATATATATAGGAGTGAACAGAGGGAAACCTAAATATAAAAACTGCTACTGTAGACGAACGCTTCAACCTAGAAGAACAAAATTTGGTGAGCCAATGGGATTTGTGTACTGATCATTACCACCAAGTATCATCAAGATTGGGTGAAAAAAGTGTTTGCTCATATTTCGGAAACTCGTTAATTCTTAGAAGCTTGGCAACCCCTCTCAATGAAAGTGCTTTTCCACAGTCTGTGCCTAGGGCTACTTGATGAGGAGACAAACCATAGAGAAAAAACGGAGAACTCCTATATTTTGTCAAGTTTCAAAGAGCTACTACAAACCATGTTGGATTTAGAGTTCCAAATTCATCTTTCTATATAGGAGAGAACAGAGGGAAACCAAAATATTAAAACTGATACTGTAGACAAACGATTCAAACTAGAAGAACAAAATTTGGTGAGCCAAGTGGGATTTGTGTACTGATCATTACCACCAAGAATCATCAAGATTGGGTGGAAAAATATTTGCTGGTATTTCGGAAACTCGTTAATTTTTAGAAGCTTGGCAACCCCTCTCAATGAAAGTGCTTTTCTACAGTATGTGCCTAGGGCTACTTGAAGAGGAAACAAACCATACAGAAAAAACTGAGAACTCCTTTATTTGTCAAGTTTCAAAGAGCTACTACTAACCATTTTGGATTTAGAGTTCCAAATTCATCTATCTATATAGGAGAGAACAGAAGGAAACCTAAATATATAAACTGCTACTGTACACGAACGCTTCAACCTAGAAGAACAAAATTTCGTGAGCCAAGTGGGATTTGTGTACTGATCATTACCACCAAGTATCATCAAGATTGGGTGAAAAAATATTTGCTGGTATTTCGGAAACTCGTGAATTCTTAGAAGCTTGGCAACCCCTCTCAATAAAAGTGCTTTTCCTCAGTCTGTGCCTAGGGCTACTTGAAGAGGAAACAAACCATAGAGACAATTCTGAGAACTCCTTTATTTTGTCATGTTTCAAAGAGCTAGTACAAACCATGTTGGATTTAGAGTTCCAAATTCATCTATCTATATAGGAGAGAACAGAGGGAAAATAAAATATTAAAGCTGATACTGTAGACAAACGCTTCAAACTAGAAGAACAAAATTTGGTAAGCCAAGTGGGATTTGTGTACTGATCATTACCACCAAGTTTCATCAAGATTGGGTGAATATATAATTGCTTGTATTTCAGAAACTCGTTAATTCTTAGAATCTTGGCAACCCTCTCAATGAAATTGCTTTTCCACAGTCTGTGCCTAGGGCTACTTGAAGAGGAAACAAACCATAGAGACAAAACTGAGAACTTCTTTATTTTGTCAAGTTTCAAAGACCTTCTACGAATCATGTTGGATTTAGGGGTCCAAATTCATCTATCTGTATAGGAGAGAGCAGAGGGAAACCTCAATATAAAAACTGCTACTGTAGACGAACGCTTCAACCTAGAAGAACAAAATTTGGTGAGCCAAGTGGGATTTGTGAACTGATCATTACCAACAAGTATCATCAAGATTGGGTGAAAAAATTTTTGCTGGTATTTCGGAAACTCGTTAATTCTTAGAAGCTTGGCAACCCCTCTCAATGAAAGTGCTTTTCCCCAGTCTGTGCTTAGGGCTACTTGAAGAGTAAACAAACTATACAGAGAAAACTGAGAACTCCTTTACTTTGTCAACTTTCAAAGAGCTACTACAAACCATGTTGTATTTAGAGTTCCAAATTCATCTATCTATATAGGAACGATAGAGGGAAACCTAAATATAAAAACTGCTACTGTAGACGAACGCTTCAACCTAGAAGAAGAAAAGTTGGTGAGCCAAGTGGGATTTGTGTACTGATCATTACCACCAAGTATCATCAAGATTGGGTGAAAAAATATTTGCTGGTATTTCGGAAACTCGTTAATTCTTAGAAGCATGGCAACCCCTCTCAATGAAAGTGCTTTTCCACAGTCTGTGCCTAGGGCTACTTGAAAAGGAAACAAACTATAGAGACAAAACTGAAAACTCCTTTATATTGTCAAGTTTCCAAGAGCTACTACAAACCATGTTGGATTTGGAGTTCCAAATTCATCTATCTATATACAAGAGAACAGAGGGAAACCTAAATATAAAAACTGCTACTGTACACGAACGCTTCATCCTAGAAGAACAAAATTTGGTGAGCCAAGTGGGATTTGTGTACTGATCATTACCACCAAGAATCATCAAGATTGGGTGGAAAAATATTTGCTGGTATTTCGGAAACTCGTTAATTTTTAGAAGCTTGGCAACCCCTCTCAATGAAAGTGCTTTTCTACAGTATGTGCCTAGGGCTACTTGAAGAGGAAACAAACCATACAGAAAAAACTGAGAACTCCTTTATTTTGTCAAGTTTCAAAGAGCTACTACTAACCATTTTGGATTTAGAGTTCCAAATTCATCTATCTATATAGGAGAGAACAGAAGGAAACCTCAATATAAATACTGCTACTGTACACGAACGCTTCAACGTAGAAGAACAAAATTTCGTGAGCCAAGTGGGATTTGTGTACTGATCATTACCACCAAGTATCCTCAAGATTGGGTGAAAAAATATTTGCTGGTATTTTGGAAACTCGTTAATTCTTAGAAGCTTGGCAACCCCTCTCAATGAAATTGCTTTTCCTCAGTCTGTGCCTAGGGCTACTTGAAGAGGAAACAAACCATAGAGACAAAACTGAAAACTCCTTTGTTTTGTCATGTTTCAAAGAGCTACTACAAACCATGTTGGATTTAGAGTTCCAAATTCATCTATCTATATATTAGAGAACAGAGGGAATCAAAAATTTTAAAGCTGATACTGTAGACAAACGCTTCAACATAGAAGAACAAAATTTGGTGAGCCAAGTGGGATTTGTGTACTGATCATTACCACCAAGTTTCATCAAGATTGGGTGAATATATAATTGCTTGTATTTCAGAAACTCGTTAATTCTTAGAAGCTTGGCAACCCCTCTCAATGAAATTGCTTTTCCACAGTCTGTGCCTAGGTCTACATGAAGAGGAAACAAACCATAGAGACAAAACTGAGAACTTCTTTATTTTGTCAAGTTTCAAAGTCCTTCTACGAACCATGTTGGATTTAGAGTTCCAAATTCATCTATCTATATAGGAGAGAACAGAAGGAAACCTAAATATAAAAACTGCTACTGCAGACGAACGCTTCAACCTAGAAGAACAAAATTTGTTGAGGCAAGTGGGATTTGTGTGCTGATCATTACCTCCAAGTATCATCAAGATTGGGTGAAAAAAATATTTGCTGGTATTTCGGAAACTCATTAATTCTTAGAATCTTGGCAATCCCTCTCAATGAAAGTGCTTTTCTACAGTATGTGCCTAGGGCTACTTGAAGAGAAAACAAACCATAAATTCACAACTGAGAACTCCTTTATTTTTTCAAGTTTCAAAGAGCTACTACAAACCATGTTGGATTTAGAGTTCCAAATTCATCTATATATAAAGGAGCGATAGAGGGAAACCTAAATATTAAACTGCTACTGTAGACGAACGCTTCAACCTAGAAGAACAAAATTTGGTGAGCCAAGTGGGATTTGTGTTCTGATCATTACCACCAAGTATCATCAAGATTGGGTGAAAAAATATTTGCTGGTATTTCGGAAACTCGTTAATTCTTAGAAGCCTGGCAACCCCTCTCAATGAAAGTGCTTTTCCACAGTCTGTGCTTGGGCTACTTGAAAAGGAAACAAACTATAGAGACAAAACTGAGAACTCCTTTATATTGTCAAGTTTCAAAGAGCTACTACGAACCATGTTGGATTTAGAGTTAAAATTCATCTATCTATATAGGAGAGAAGAGACGGAAACCTAAATATAAAAACTGCTACTGTTGACAACGCTTCAACCTAGAAGAACAAAATTTGGTGAGCCAAGTGCGATTTGTGTACTGATCATTACCACCAAGTATCATCAAGATTGGGTGAAAAAAAATTTTCTGGTATTTCAAAAACTCGTTAATTTTTAGAAGCTTGGCAACACCTCTCAATGAAAGTGCTTTTCTACAGTATGTACCTAGGGCTACTTGAAGAGGAAACAAACCATACAGAAAAAACTGAGAACTCCTTTATTTTGTCAAGTTTCAAAGAGCTACTACTAACCATTTTGGATTTAGAGTTCCAAATTCATCTATCTATATAGGAGAGAAGAGAAGGAAACCTAAATATATAAACTGCTACTGTACACGAACGCTTCAACCTAGAAGAACAAAATTTCGTGAGCCAAGTGGGATTTGTGTACTGTTCATTACCACAAAGTATCATCAAGATTGGGTGAAAAAATATTTGCTGGTATTTCGGAAACTCGTTAATTCTTAGAACCTTGGCAACTCCTCTCAATGAAAGTGCTTTTCCACAGTCTGTGCTTAGGGCTACTTGAAGAGGAAACAAACTATACAGAGAAAACTGAGACCTCCTTTATTTTGTCATGTTTCAAAGAGCTACTACAAACATGTTGGATTTAGAGTTCCAAATTCATCTATCTATATAGGAGAGAGCAGAGGGAAACCTCAATATAAAAACAGCTACTGCAGACGAACGCTTAAACCTAGAAGAACAAAATTTGGTGAGGCAAGTGGATTTGTGTGCTGATCATTACCTCCAAGTATCATCAAGATTGGGGTGAAAAAATATTTGCTGGTATTTTCGGAAACTCGTTAATTCTTAGAATCTTGGCAATCCCTCTCAATGAAAGTGCTTTTTACAGTATGTGCCTAGGGCTACTAGAAAAGGAAACAACCATAGAGTCACAACTGAGAACTCCTTTATTTTGTCAAGTTTCAAAGAGCTACTACAAACCATGTTGGATTTAGAGTTCCAAATTCATCTATATATAAAGGAGTGATAGAGGGAAACCTAAATATAAAACTGCTACTGTAGACGAACGCTTCAACCTAGAAGAACAAAATTTGGTGAGCCAAGTGGGATTTGTGTTCTGATCATTACCACCAAGTATCATCAAGATTGGGTGAAAAAATATTTGCAGGTATTTCGGAAACTCGTTAATTCTTAGAAGCCTGGCAACCCCTCTCAATGAAAGTGTTTTTCCACAGTCTGTGCCTAGGGCTACTTGAAAAGGAAACAAACTATAGAGACAAAACTGAGAACTTCTTTATATTGTCAAGTTTCCAAGAGCTACTACGAACCATTGTTGGATTTAGAGTTCCAAAATTCATCTATCTATATAGAGAGAGCAGAGGGAAACCTAAATATAAAAACTGCTACTGTAGACAACGCTTCAACCTAGAAGAACAAAATTTGTGAGCCAAGTGGGGATTTGTGTACTGATTACTACCACCAAGTATCATCAAGATTTGGTGAAAAAATATTTGCTGGTATTTCGGAAACTCGTTAATTCTTAGAAGGTTGGCAACACCTCTCAATGAAAGTGCTTTTCCACAGAATGTGCCTAGGGCTACTTGAAGAGGAAACAAACCATAGAGACAAAACTGAGAACTCCTTTATTTTGTCAAGATTCAAAGAGCTACTACAAACCATGTTGGATTTAGAGTTCCAAATTCATCTATCTATATACGAGAGAACAGAGGGAAACCAAAAGATAAAAACTGCTACTGTAAACGAACGCTTCAACCTACAAGAACAAAATTTGGTGAGCCAAGTGGGATTTGTGTACTGATCATTACCACCAAGTATCATCAAGATTTGGTGAAAAAATATTTGCTGGTATTTCGGAAACTCGTTAATTCTTAGAAGGTTGGCAACACCTCTCAATGAAAGTGCTTTTCCACAGAATGTGCCTAGGGCTACTTGAAGAGGAAACAAACCATAGAGACAAAACTGAGAACTCCTTTATTTTGGCAAGGTTCAAAGAGCTACTACGAACCATGTTTGATTTAGAGTTACAAATTCATCTATCTATATACGAGAGAACAGAGGGAAACCAAAATATAAAAACAGCTACTGTAGACGAACGCTTCAACCTAGAAGAACAAAATTTGGTGAGCCAAGTGCGATTTGTGTACTGATCATTACCACCAAGTATCATCAAGATTGGGTGAAAAAATATTTGCTGGTATTTCGGAAACTCGTTAATTTTTAGAAGATTGGCAACACCTCTCAATGAAAATGCTTTTCTACACTATGTGCCTAGGGCTACTTGAACAGGAAACAAACCATAGAGACAAAACTGAGAACTCCTTTATTTTGTCAAGTTTCAAAGAGCTAGTACAAACCATGATGGATTCAGAGTTCCAAATTCATCTATCTATATAGGAGAGAACAGAGGGAAAGCTAAATATAAAAACTGCTACTTAGAAGAACGCTCAACCTAGAAGAACAAAATTTCATGAGCCAAGTGGGATTTGTGTACTGATCATTACCACCAAGTATCATCAAGATTGGGTGAAAAAATATTTGCTGGTATTTCGGAAACTCGTTAATTCTTAGAAGCTTGGCAACCCCTCTCAATGAAAGTGCTTTTCTACAGCATGTGCCTAGGGCTACTTGAAGAGGAAACAAACCATACAGAAAAAACTGAGAACTCCTTTATTTTGTCAAGTTTCAAAGAGCTACTACTAACCATGTTGGATTTAGAGTTCCAAATTCATCTATCTATATAAGAGAACAGAAGGGAACCTAAATATAAAAACTGCTACCGTACACGAACGCTTCAACCTAGAAGAACAAAATTTCGTGAGCCAAGTGGGATTTGTGTACTGATCATTACCACCAAGTATCATCAAGATTGGGTGAAAAAATATTTGCTGGTATTTCGGAAACTCGTTAATTCTTAGAAGCTCGGCAACCCCTCTCAATGAAAGTGCTTTTCCACAGTCTGTGCCTAGGGCTACTTGAAGAGGAAACAAACCATAGAGACAAAACTGAGAACTCCTTTATTTTGTCAAATTTCAAAGAGCTACTACAAACCATGTTGGATTTAGTGTTCCAAATTCATCTATCTATATAGAAGAGAACAGAGGGAAAGCTAAATATAAAAACTGCTACTTAGACGAACGCTTCAACCTTGAAGAACAAAATTTCGTGAGCCAAGTGGGATTTGTGTACTGATCATTACCACCAAGTATCATCAAGATTGGGTGAAAAAATATTTGCTGGTATTTCGGAAACTCGTTAAATCTTAGAAGATTGGCAACCCCTCTCAATGAAATTGCTTTTCCTCAGTCTGTCCCTAGGTCTACTTGAAGAGGAAACAAACCATAGAGACAAAACTGAGAACTCCTTTATTTTGTCATGTTTCAAAGACCTACTACGAACCATGTTGGATTTAGAGTTCCAAATTCATCTATCTATATAGGAGAGAACAGAGGGAAACCAAAATATTAAAACTGATACTGTAGACGAACGCTTCAACCTAGAAGAACAAAATTTTGTGAGCCAAGTGGGAATTGTGTAATGATCATTACCACCAAGTATTACAAGATTGGGTGAATTTATAATTGCTTGAATTTCAGAAACTCATCAATTCTTGGAAGCTTGGCAACCCCTCTCAATGAAATTGCTTTTCCACAGTCTGTGCCTAGGGTACTTGAAGAGGAAACAAACCATAGAGACGAAACTGACAACTACTTTATTTTGTCAAGTTTCAAAGACCTTCTACGAACCATGTTGGATTTAGAGTTCCAAATTCATCTATCTATATAGGAGTGAGCAGAGGGAAACCTAAATATAAAAACTGCTACTGTAGACCAACGCTTCACACTAGAAGAACAAAATTTTTGAGCCAAGTGGGATTTGTGTACTGATCATTACCACCATGTATCATCAAGATTGGGTGAAAAAGTGTTTGCTCATATTTCGGAAACTCGTTAATTCTTAGAAGCATGGCAACCCCCCTCAATGAAAGTGCTTTTCCACAGTCTGTGCCTAGGGCTACTTGATGAGGAAACAAACCATACAGAAAAAACGGGGAACTCCTTTATTTTGTCAAGTTTCAAAGAGCTACTACAAACCATGTTGGATTTAGAGTTCCAAATTCATCTATCTATATTGGAGAGAGCAGAGGGAAACCTAAATATAAAAACTGCTACTGTAGACGAACGCTTCAACCTAGAAGAACAAAATTTGGTGAGCCAAGTGGGATTTGTATACTGATCATTACCACCAAGTATCATCAAGATTGGTTGAAAAAATATTTGCTGGTATTTTGAAAACTCGTTAATTCTTAGAAGCCTGGCAACCCCTCTCAATGAAAGTGCTTTTCACAGTCTGTGCCTAGGGCTACTTGAACAGAAAACAAACTATAGAGACAAAACTGAGAACTCCTTTATATTGTCAAGTTTCCAAGAGCTACTACGAACCATGTTGGATTTAGACTTTCAAATTCATCTATCTATATAGGAGAGAACAGAGGGAAACCTAAATATAAAAACTGCTACTGTAGACGAACGCTTCAACCTAGAAGAACAAAATTTGTGAGCCAAGTGGGATTTGTGTACTGATTATTACCACCAAGTATCATCAAGATTTGGTGAAAAAATATTTGCTGGAATTTCGGAAACTCGTTAATTCTTAGAAGGTTGGCAACCCCTCTCAATGAAAGTGATTTTCTACAGTATGTGCCTAGGGCTACTTGAAGAGGAAACAAACCATAGAGTCACAACTGAGAACTCCTTTATTTTGTCAAGATTCAAAGAGCTACTACAAACCATGTTGGATTTAGAGTTCCAAATTCATCTATCTATATAGGAGTGATAGAGGGAAACCTAAACATAAAACTGCTACTGTAGACGAACGCTTCCACCTAGAAGAACAAAATTTGTGAGCCAAGTGGGATTTGTGTACTGATTATTACCACCAAGTACCATCACGATTTGGTGAAGAAATATTTGCTGGTATTTCGGAAACTCGTTAATTCTTAGAAGGTTATCAACCCCTCTCAATGAAAGTGCTTTTCCACAGTCTGTGCCTAGGGCTACTTGAAGAGGAAACAAATCATAGAGACAAAACTGAGAACTCCTTTATTTTGTCAAGATTCAAAGAACTACTACGAAACATGTTGGATTTAGAGTTCCAAATTCATCTATCTATATATGAGAGAACAGAGGGAAACCTAAATATAAAAACTGCTACTGTAGACGAACGCGTCAACCTAGAAGAACAAAATTTCGTGAGCCAAGTGGGATTTGTGTACTGATCATTACCACCAAGTATCATCAAGATTGGGTGAAAAAATATTTGCTGGTATTTCAGAAACTCGTTAATTCTTTGAAGCTTGGCAACTCCTCTCAATGAAAGTGCTTTACCACAGTCTGTGCCTAGGGCTACTTGAAGAGGAAACAAACCATAGAGACAAAACTGAGAACTCCTTTATTTTGTCAAGTTTCAAAGAGCTACTACAAACCATGTTGGATTTAGAGTTCCAAATTCATCTATCTATATACGAGAGAACAGAGGGAAAGCTAAATATAAAAACTGCTACTTAGACGAACGCTTCAACCTAGAAGAACAAAATTTCGTGAGCCAAGTGGGATTTGTGTACTGATCATTACCACCAATTATCATCAAGATTGGGTGAAAAAATATTTGCTGGTATTTCGGAAACTCTTTAAATCTTAGAAGCTTGGCAACCCCTCTCAATGAAATTGCTTTTCCTCAGTCTGTGCCAAGGGCTACTTGAAGAGGAAACAAACCATAGAGACAAAACTGAGAACTCCTTTATTTTGTCAAGTTTCAAAGAGCTACTACGAACCATGTTGGATTTAGAGTTCCAAATTCATCTATCTATATAGGAGAGAACAGAGGGAAACCAAAATATTAAAACTGATACTGTAGACGAACGCTTCAACCTAGAAGAACAAAATTTGGTGAGCTAAGTGGGATTTGTGTACTGATCATTACCACCAAGTAACATCAAGATTGGGTGAATTTATAATTGCTTGTATTTCAGAAACTCGTTAATTCTTAGAAGCTTGGCAACCCCTCTCAATGAAATTGCTTTTTCACAGTCTGTGCCTAGGGCTACTTGAAGAGGAAACAATCCATAGAAACAAAACTGAGAACTACTTTATTTTGTCAAGTTTCAAAGACCTTCTACGAACCATGTTGGATTTAGAGTTCCAAATTCATCTATCTATATAGGAGTGAGCAGAGGGAAACCTAAATATAAAAACTGCAAATGTAGACGAACGCTTCACACTAGAAGAACAAAATTTGGTGAGCCAAGTGGGATTTGTGTACTGATCATTACCACAATGTATCATCAAGATTGGGTGAAAAAGTGTTTGCTCATATTTCGGAAACGCGTTAATTCTTAGAAGCTTGGCAACCCCTCTCAATGAAAGTGCTTTTCCACAGTCTGTGCCTAGGGCTACTTGATGAGGAAACAAACCATAGAGAAAAAACGGGGAACTCCTTTATTTTGTCAAGTTTCAAAGAGCTACTACAAACCATGTTGGATTTAGAGTTCCAAATTCATCTATCTATATAGGAGAGAGCAGAGGGAAACCTAAATATAAAAACTGCTACTGTAGACGAACGCTTCAACCTAGAAGAACAAAATTTGGTGAGCCAAGTAGGATTTGTGTGCTGATCATTACCACCAAGTATCATCAAGATTGGGTGAAAAAATATTTGCTGGTATTTCGAAAACTCGTTAATTCTTAGAATCTTGGCAATCCCTCTCAATGAAAGTGCTTTTCTACAGTATGTGCCTAGGGCTGCTTTAAGAGGAAACAAACCATAGAGTCAAAACTGAGAACTCCTTTATTTTGTCAAGTTTCAAAGAGCTACTACAAACCATGTTGGATTTAGAGTTCCAAATTCATCTATCTATATAGGAGAGAGCAGAGGGAAACCTAAATATAAAAACTGCTACTGTAGACGAACGCTTCAACCTAGAAGAACAAAATTTGGTGAGCCAAGTGGGATTTGTATACTGATCATTACCACCAAGTGTCATCAAGATTGGTTGAAAAAATATTTGCTGGTATTTTGGAAACTCGTTAATTCTTAGAAGCCTGGCAACCCCTCTCAATGAAAGTGCTTTTCACAGTCTGTGCCTAGGGCTACTTGAACAGAAAACAAACTATAGAGACAAAACTGAGAACTCCTTTATATTGTCAAGTTTCCAAGAGCTACTACGAACCATGTTGGATTTAGACTTTCAAATTCATCTATCTATATAGGAGAGAACAGAGGGAAACCTAAATATAAAAACTGCTACTGTAGACGAACGCTTCAACCTAGAAGTACAAAATTTGTGAGCCAAGTGGGATTTGTGTACTGATTATTACCACCAAGTATGATCAAGATTTGGTGAAAAAATATTTGCTGGAATTTCGGAAACTCGTTAATTCTTAGAAGGTTGGCAACCCGTCTCAATGAAAGTGATTTTCTACAGTATGTGCCTAGGGCTACTTGAAGAGGAAACAAACCATAGAGTCACAACTGAGAACTCCTTTATTTTGTCAAGATTCAAAGAGCTACTACAAACCATGTTGGATTTAGAGTTCCAAATTCATCTATCTATATAGGAGCGATAGAGGGAAACCTAAACATAAAACTGCTACTGTAGACGAACGCTTCCACCTAGAAGAACAAAATTTGTGAGCCAAGTGGGATTTGTGTACTGATTATTACCACCAAGTACCATCACGATTTGGTGAAGAAATATTTGCTGGTATTTCGGAAACTCGTTAATCTTAGAAGGTTATCAACCCCTCTCAATGAAAGTGCTTTTCCTCAGTCTTTGCCTAGGGCTACTTGAAAAGGAAACAAATCATAGAGACAAAACTGAGAACTCCTTTATTTTGTCAAGATTCAAAGAGCTACTACGAACCATGTTGGATTTAGAGTTCCAAATTCATCTATCTATATATGAGAGAACAGAGGGAAACCTAAATATAAAAACTGCTACTGTAGACGAACGCTTCAACCTAGAAGAAAAAAATTTGGTGAGCCAAGTGGGATTTGTGTAGTGATCATTACCAGCAAGAATCATCAAGATTGGGTGAAAAAATATTTGCTGGTATTTCGGATACTAGTTAATTCTTAGAAGCTTGGCAACCCCTCTCAATGAAAGTGCTTTTCTACAGTATGTGCCTAGGGCTACTTGAAGAGGAAACAAACCATAGAGACAAAACTGAGAACTCCTTTATTTTGTCAAGTTTCAAAGAGCTACTTCTAACCATGTTGGATTTAGAGTTCCAAATTCATCTATCTATATAGGAGAGAACAGAAGGAAACCTAAATATAAAAACTGCTACTGTAGACGAACGCTTCAACCTAGAAGAACAAAATTTCGTGAGCCAAGTGGGATTTGTGTACTGATCATTACCACCAAGTATCATCAAGATTGGGTGAAAAATATTTGCTGGAATTTCGGAAACTCGTTAATTCTTAGAATCTTGGCAACTCCTCTCAATGAAAGTGCTTTTCCACAGTCTGTGCCTAGGGCTACTTGAAGAGGTAACAAACCATAGAGACAAAACTGAGAACTCCTTTATTTTGTCAAGTTTCAAAGAGCTACTACAAACCATGTTGGATTTAGAGTTCCAAAATCATCTATCTATATAGGAGAGAACAGAGGGAAACCAAAATATTAAAACTGATACTGTAGACGAACGCTTCAACCTAGAAGAACAAAATTTGGTGAGCCAAGTGGGATTTGTGTACTGATCATTACCACCAAGTAACATCAAGATTGGGTGAATTTATAATTGCTTGTATTTCAGAAACTCGTTAATTCTTAGAAGCTTGGCAACCCCTATCAATGAAATTGCTTTTTCACAGTCTGTGCCTAGGGCTACTTGAAGAGGAAACAAACCATAGAAACAAAACTGAGAACTACTTTATTTTGTCAAGTTTCAAAGACCTTCTACGAACCATGTTGGATTTAGAGTTACAAATTCATCTATCTATATAGGAGTGAGCAGAGGGAAACCTAAATATAAAAACTGCAAATGTAGAGGAACGCTTCACCCTAGAAGAACAAAATTTGATGAGCCAAGTGGGATTTGTGTACTGATCATTACCACCAAGAATCATCAAGATTGGGTGGAAAAATATTTGCTGGTATTTCGGAAACTCGTTAATTTTTAGAAGCTTGGCAACCCCTCTCAATGAAAGTTCTTTTCTACAGTATGTGCCTAGGGCTACTTGAAGAGGAAATAAACCATACAGAAAAAACTGAGAACTCCTTTATTTTGTCAAGTTTCAAAGAGCTACTACTAACCATTTTGGATTTAGATTTCTAAATTCATCAAGCTATATAGGAGAGAACAGAAGGAAACCTAAATATAAAAACTGCTACTGTACACGAACGCTTCAACCTAGAAAACAAAATTTCGTGAGCCAATTGAGATTTGTGTACTGATCATTAAATCCAAGTATCATCAAGATTGGGTGAAAAAATATTTGCTGGTATTTCAGAAACTCGTTAATTCTTAGAATCTTGGCAATCCCTCTCAATTAAAGTGCTTTTTTACAGTATGTGCCTATGGCTACTTGAAGAGGAAACAAACCATAGAGTCACAACTGAGAACTCCTTTATTTTGTCAAGTTTCAAAGAGCTACTACAAACCATGTTGGATTTAGAGTTCCAAATTCATCTATCAATATAGGAGCGATAGAGGGAAACCTAAACATAAAACTGCTAATGTAGACGATCGCTTCAACCTAGAAGAACAAAATTTGGTGAGCCAAGTGGGATTTGTGTACTGATCATTACCACCAAGTATCATCAAGATTGGGTGAAAAAATATTTGCTGGTATTTCGGAAACTCGTTAAATCTTAGAAGCTTGGCAACCCCTCTCAATGAAATTGCTTTTCCTCAGTCTGTGCCTAGGGCTACTTGAAGAGGAAACAAACCATAGAGACAAACTGAGAACTCCTTTATTTTGTCATGTTTCAAAGAGCTACTACGAACCATGTTGGATTAAGAGTTCCAAATTCATCTATCTATATAGGAGAGAACAGAGGGAAACCAAAATATTAAAACTGATACTGTAGACGAACGCTTCAACCTAGAAGAACAAAATTTGGTGAGCCAAGTGGGATTTGTGTACTTATCATTACCACCAAGTATTATCAAGATTGGGTGAATTTATAATTGCTTGTATTTCAGAAACTCGTCAATTCTTAGAAGCTTGGCAACCCCTCTCAATGAAATTGCTTTTCCACAGTCTGTGCCTAGGGCTACTTGAAGAGGAAACAAACCATAGAGACAAAACTGACAACTACTTTATTTTGTCAAGTTTCAAAGACCTTCTACGAACCATGTTGGATTTAGTGTTCCAAATTCATCTATCTATATAGGAGTGAGCAGAGGGAAACCTAAATATAAAAACTGCTATTGTAGACGAACGCTTCACCCTAGAAGAACAAAATTTGGTGAGCCAAGTGGGATTTGTGTACTGATCATTACCACCATGTATCATCAAGATTGGGTGAAAAAGTGTTTGCTCATATTTCGGAAACTCGTTAATTCTTAGAAGCTTGGCAACCCCTCTCAATGAAAGTGCTTTTCCACAGTCTGTGCCTAGGGCTACTTGATGAGGAAACAAACCATAGAGAAAAAACGGAGATCTCCTTTATTTTGTCAAGTTTCAAAGAGCTACTACAAACCATGTTAAATTTAGAGTTCCAAATTCATCTATCTATATAGGAGAGAGCAGAGGGAAACCTAAATATAAAAACTGCTACTGTAGACGAACGCTTCAACCTAGAAGATCAAAATTTGGTGAGCCAAGTAGGATTTGGTGCTGATCATTACCACCAAGTATCTTCAAGATTGGGTGAAAAAATATTTGCTGGTATTTCGGAAACTCGTTAATTCTTAGAATCTTGGCAATCCCTCTCAATGAAAGTGCTTTTCGACAGTATGTGCCTAGGGCTACTTTAAGAGGAAACAAACCATAGAGTCAAAACTGAGAACTCCTTTATTTTGTCAAGTTTCAAAGAGCTACTACAAACCATGTAGGATTTAGAGTTCCAAATTCATCTATATATACAGGAGAGAGCAGAGGGAAACATAAATATAAAAACTGCTACTGTAGACGAACGCTTCAACCCAGAAGAACAAAATTTGGTGAGCCAAGTGGGATTTGTATTCTGATCATTACCACCAAGTATCATCAAGATTGGTTGAAAAAATATTTGTTGGTATTTTGGAAACTCGTTAATTCTTAGAAGCCTAGCAACCCCTCTCAATGAAAGTGCTTTTCCACAGTCTGTGCCTAGGGCTACTTGAACAGAAAACAAACTATAGAGACAAAACTGAGAACTCCTTTATATTGTAAAGTTTCCAAGAGCTACTACGAACCATGTTGGATTTAGACTTTCAAATTCATCTATCTATATAGGAGAGAACAGAGGGAAACCTAAATATAAAAACTGCTACTGTAGACGAACGCTTCAATCTAGAAGAACAAAATTTGGTGAGCCAAGTGGGATTTGTGTACTGATCATTACCACCAAGTATCATCAAGATTGGGTGAAAAAGTATTGGCTGGTATTTCAGAAACTCGTTAATTTTTAGAAGCTTGGCAACCCCTCTCAATGAAAGTGCTTTTCTACAGTATGTGCCTAGGGCTACTTGAAGAGGAAACAAACCATAGAGACAAAACTGAGAACTCCTTTATTTTGTCAAGTTTCAAAGAGCTACTACTAACCATGTTGGATTTAGAGTTCCAAATTCATCTATCTATATAGGAGCGATAGAGGGAAACCTAAATATAAAAACTGCTACTGTAGACGAACTCTTCAACCTAGAAGAACAAAATTTGGTGAGCCAAGTGGGATTTGTGTGCTGATTATTACCACCAAGTATCATCAAGATTGGGTGAAAAAATATTTGCTGGAATATCGGAAACTCGTTAATTTTTAGAAGCCTGGCAGCCCCTCTCGATGAAAGTACTTTTACACAGTCTGTGCCTAGGGCTACTTGAAAAGGAAACAAACTATAGAGACAAAACTGAGAACTCCTTTATATTGTCAAGTTTCCAAGAGCTACTACGACCCATGTTGGATTTAGAGTTCCAAATTCATCTATCTATATAGTAGCCTTAGAGGGAAACCTAAATATAAAAACTGATACTGTAGACGAACGCTTCAAACTAGAAGAACAAAATTTGGTGAGCCAAGTGGGATTTGTGTACTGATCATTACCACCAAGTATCATCAAGATTGGGTGAAAAAATATTTGCTGGAATATCGGAAACTCGTTAATTCTTAGAAGCCTGGCAACCCCTCTCAATGAAAGTGCTTTTCCACAGTCTGTGCCTAGGGCTACTTGAACAGAAAACAAACTATGGAGACAAAACTGAGAACTCCTTTATATTGTCAAGTTTCCAAGAGCTACTACGAACCATGTTGGATATAGAGTTCCAAATTCATCTATCTATATAGGAGACAACAGAGGGAAACCTAAATATAAAAACTGCTACTGTAGACGAACGCTTCAACCTAGAAGAACAAAATTTGTGAGCCAAGTGGGATTTGTGTACTGATCATTACCAACAAGTATCATCAAGATTTGGTGAAAAAATATTTGCCTGTATTTCGGAAACTCGTTAATTCTTAGAAGCTTGGCAACTCCTCTCAATGAAAGTGCTTTTCCACAGTCTGTGCCTAGGGTTACTTGAAGAGGAAACAGGCCATAGAGACAAAACTGAGAACTTTTTTATTTTGTCAAGTTTCAAAGAGCTACTACAAATCATGTTGGATTTACAGTTCCAAATTCATCTATCTATATAGGAGAGAACAGAGGGAAAGCTAAATATAAAAACTGCCACTTAGACAAACGCTTCAATCTAGAAGAACAAAATTTCGTGAGCCAAGTGGGATTTGTGTACTGATCATTACCACCAAGTATCATCAAGATTGGGTGAAAAAATATTTGCTGGTATTTCGGAAACTCGTTAAATTTTAGAAGCTTGGAAACCCCTCTCAGTGAAATTGCTTATCCTCAGTCTGTGCCTAGGGCTACTTGAAGAGGAAACAAACCATACAGAAAAAACTGAGAACTCCTTTATTTTGTCATGTTTCAAAGAGTTACTACAAACCATGTTGGATTTAGAGTTCCAAATTCATCTATCTATATAGGAGAGAACAGAGGGAAACCAAAATATTAAAACTGATACTGTAGACGAACGCTTCAACCTAAAGAACAAAATTTGGTGAGCCAAGTGGGATTTGTGTACTGATCATTACCACCAAGTATTATCAAGATTGGGTGAATTAATAATTGCTTGTATTTCAGAAAATCGTCAATTCTTAGAAGCTTGGCAACCCCTCTCAATGAAATTGCTTTTCCACAGTCTGTGCCTAGGGCTACTTGAAGAGGAAACAAACCATAGAGACAAAACTGACAACTACTTTATTTTGTCAAGTTTCAAAGACCTTCTACGAACCATGTTGGATTTAGAGTTCCACATTCATCTATCTATATAGGAGAGAATAGAGCGAAAACTAAATATAAAAACTACTACTGTAGATGAACGCTTCAACCTAGAAGAATAAAATTTGGTGAGCCAAGTGGGATTTGTGTACTGATCATTACCACCAAGGCTCATCAAGATTGGGTGAAAAAGTGTTTGCTCATATTTCGGAAAATCGTTAATTCTTAGAAGCTTGGCAACCCCTCTCAATGAAAGTGCTTTTCCACAGTCTGTGCCTAGGGCTACTTGATGAGGAAACAAACCATAGAGAAAAAACGGAGAACTCCTTTATTTTGTGAAGTTTCAAAGAGCTACTACAAACCATGTTGGATTTAGAGTTCCAAATTCATCTATCTATATAGGAGAGAGCAGAGGGAAACCTAAATATAAAAACTGCTACTGTAGACGAACGCTTCAACCTAGAAGAACAAAATTTGGTGAGCCAGGTAGGATTTGTGTGCTGATCATTACCACCAAGTATCATCAAGATTGGGTGAAAAAATATTTGCTGGTATTTCGGAAACTCGTTAACTCTTAGAATCTTGGCAATCCCTCTCAAAGAAAGTGCTTTTCTACAGTATGTGCCTAGGGCTACTTGAAGAGGAAACAAACCATAGAGTCAAAACTGAGAACTCCTTTATTTTGTCAAGTTTCAAAGAGCTACTACAAACCATGTTGGATTTAGAGTTCCAAATTCATCTATCTATATACGAGAGAACAGAGGGAAACCTAAATATAAAAACTGCTACTGTAGACGAACGCTTCAACCTAGAAGAACAAAATTTGGTGAGCCAAGTGGGATTTGTGTAGTGATCATTACCACCAAGTATCATCAAGATTGGGTGAAAAAATATTTGCTGGTACTTCGGAAACTAGTTAATTCTTAGAAGCTTGGCAACCCCCTCAATGAAAGTGCTTTTCTACAGTATGTGCCTAGGGCTACTTGAAGAGGAAACAAACCATACAGAAAAAACTGAGAACTCCTTTATTTTGTCATGTTTCAAAGAGCTACTACGAACCATGTTGGATTTAGAGTTCCAAATTCATCTATCTATATAGGAGAGAACAGAGGGAAACCAAAAATTTAAAACTGATACTGTAGACGAACGCTTCAACCTAGAAGAACAAAATTTGGTGAGCCAAGTGGGATTTGTGTACTGATCATTACCACCAAGTATTATCAAGATTGGGTGAATTTATAATTGCTTGTATTTCGGAAAATCGTTAATTCTTAGAAGATTGGCAACCCCTCTCAATGAAAGTGCTTTTCCACAGTCTGTGCCTAGGGCTACTTGAAGAGGAAACAAACCATAGAGAAAAAACTGACAGCTACTTTATTTTGTCAAGTTTCAAAAACCTTCTACGAACCATGTTGGATTTATAGTTCCAAAATCATCTATCTATATAGGAGTGAGCAGAGGGAAACCTAAATATAAAAACTGCTACTGTAGACGAATGCTTCACCCTAGAAGAACAAAATTTGGTGAGCCAAGTGGGATTTGTGTATTGATCATTACAACCAAGTATCATCAAGATTGGGTGAAAAAGTATTGGCTGGTATTTCGGAAACTCGTTAATTTTTAGAAGCTTGGCAACCCCTCTCATTGAAAGTGCTTTTCCACAGTCTGTGCCTAGGGCTACTTGATGAGGAAACAAACCATAGAGAAAAAACGGAGAACTCCTTTATTTTGTCAAGTTTCAAAGTGCTACTACAAAAAATGTTGGATTTAGAGTTCCAAATTCATCTATCTATATAGGAGAGAGCAGAGGGAAACCTAAATATAAAAACTGCTACTGTAGACGAACGCTTCAACCTAGAAGAACAAAATTTGGTGAGCCAAGTGGGATTTGTGTGCTGATCATTACCACCAAGTATCATCAAGATTGGGTGAAAAAATATTTGCTGGAATATCGGAAACTCGTTAATTTTTAGAAGCCTGGCAGCCCCTCTCGGTGAAAGTGCTTTTCTACAGTATGTGCCTAGGGCTACTTGAAAATGAAACAAACTATAGAGACAAAACTGAGAACTCCTTTATATTGTCAAGTTTCCAAGAGCTACTATGAACCATGTTGGATTTAGAGTTCCAAATTCATCTATCTATATAGGAGAGAGCAGGGCGAAACCTAAATATAAAAACTACTACGGTAGACGAACGCTTCAACCTAGAAGAACAAAATTTGGTGAGCCAAGTGGGATTTGTGAACTGATCATTACTACCAAGTATCATCAAGATTGGTTGAAAAAATATTTGCTGGTATTTCGGAAACTCGTTAATTCTTAGAAGCCTGGCAACCCCTCTCAATGAAAGTGCTTTTCCACAGTCTGTGCCTGGGGCTACTTGATGAGGAAACAAACCATAGAGAAAAAACGGAGAACTACTTTATTTTGTCAAGTTTCAAAGAGCTACTACAAACCATGTTGGATTTAAAGTTCCAAATTCATCTATCTATATAGGAGAGAGCAGAGGGAAACCTAAATATAAAAACTGCTACTGTAGACGAACGCTTCAACCTAGAATAACAAAATTTGGTGAGCCAAGTAGGATTTGTGTGCTGATCATTACCACCAAGAATCATCAAGATTGGGTGAAAAAGTATTGGCTGGTATTTCGGAAACTCGTTAATTTTTAGAAGCTTGGCAACCCCTCTCAATGAAAGTGCTTTTCTACAGTATGTGCCTAGGGCTACTTGAAGAGGAAACAAACCATAGAGACAAAACTGAGAACTCCTTTATTTTGTCAAGTTTCAAAGAGCTACTACTAGCCATGTTGGATTTAGAGTTCCAAATTCATCTATCTATATAGGAGAGAACAGAAGGAAACCTAAATATAAAAAATGCTACTGTACACGAACGATTCAACCTAGAAGAACAAAATTTCGTGAGCCAAGTGGGATTTGTGAACTGATCATTACTACCAAGTATCATCAAGATTGGTTGAAAAAATATTTGCTGGTATTTCGGAAACTCGTTAATTCTTAGAAGCCTGGCAACCCCTCTCAATGAAAATGCTTTTCCACAGTCTGTGCCTAGGGCTACTTGATGCGAAACAAACAATAGAGAAAAAACGGAGAACTACTTTATTTTGTCAAGTTTCAAAGAGCTACTACAAACCATGTTGGATTTAGAGTTCCAAATTCATCTATCTATAGTGGAGAGAGCAGAGGGAAACCTAAATATAAAAACTGCTACTGTAGACGAACGCTTCAACCTAGAATAACAAAATTTGGTGAGCCAAGTAGGATTTGTGTGCTGATCATTACCACCAAGTATCATCAAGATTGGGTGAAAAAGTATTGGCTGGTATTTCGGAAACTCGTTAATTTTTAGAAGCTTGGCAACCCCTCTCAATGAAAGTGCTTTTCTACAGTATGTGCCTAGGGCTACTTGAAGAGGAAAAAAATCATAGAGGCAAAACTGAGAACTCCTTTATTTTGTCAAGTTTCAAAGAGCTACTACTAACCATGTTGGATTTAGAGTTCCAAATTCATCTATCTATAGTGGAGAGAACAGAAGGAAACCTAAATATAAAAACTGCTACTGTACACGAACGCTTCAACCTAGAAGAACAAAATTTGGTGAGCCAAGTGGGATTTGTGTACTGATCATTACCACCATGTATCATCAAGATTGGGTGAAAAAATATTTGCTGGTATTTCGGAAACTCGTTAATTCTTAGAAGCCTGCAACCCCTCTCAATGAAAGGGTTTTCCACAGTGTGTGCCAAGGTCTACTTGAAGAGGAAACAAACCATAGAGAAAAAACGGAGAACTCCTTTATTTTCTCAAGTTTCAACGAGCTACTACGAACCATGATGGATTTAGAGTTCCAAATTCATCAATCAATATAGGAGAGAGCAGAGGGAAACCTAAATATAAAAACTACTACTGTAGACGAACGCTTCAACCTAGAAGAACAAAATTTGGTGAGCCAAGTGGGATTTGTGAACTGATCACTACCACCAAGTATCATCAAGTTTGGTTGAAAAAATATTTGCTGGTATTTCGGAAACTCGTTAATTCTTAGAAGCCTGGCAACCCCTCTCAATGAAAGTGCTTTTCCACAGTCTGTGCCTAGGGCTACTTTAACAGAAAACAAACTATAGAGACAAAACTGAGAACTCCTTTATATTGTCAAGTTTCCAAGAGCTACTACGAACCATGTTGGATTTAGAGTTCCAAATTCATCTATCTATATAGGAGAGAACAGAGGGAAACCTAAATATAAAAACTGCTATTGTAGACGAACACTTCAACCTAGAAGAACAAAATTTGTGAGCCAAGTGGGATTTGTGTACTGATTATTATCACCAAGTATCATCAAGATTTGGTGAAAAAATATTTGCTGGAATTTCGGAAACTCGTTAATTCTTAGATGGTTGGCAACCCCTCTCATTGAAAGTGCTTTTCCACAGTATGTGCATAGGGCTACTTGAAGAGGAAACAAACCATAGAGACAAAACTGAGAACTCCTTTATTTTGTCAAGTTTCAAAGAGCTAATACAAACCATGTTGGATTTAGAGTTCCAAATTCATCTATCTATATAGGAGAGAACAGAGGGAAAGCTAAATATAAAAACTGCTACTTAGACGAACGCTTCAAACTAGAAGAACAAAATTTCGTGAGCCAAGTGGGATTTGTGTAGTGATCATTACCACCAAGTATCATCAAGATTGGGTGAAAAAATATTTGCTGGTATTTCGAAAACTCGTTAAATCTTAGAAGCTTAGCAACCCCTCTCAATGAAATTGCTTTTCCTCAGTCTGTGCCTAGGGCTACTTGAAGAGGAAACAAACCATAGAGACAAAACTGAGAACTCCTTTATTTTGTCATGTTTCAAAGAGCTACTACGATCCATGTTGGATTTAGAGTTCCAAATTCATCTATCTATATAGGAGAGAACAGAGGGAAACCAAAATATTAAAACTGATTCTGTAGACGAACGCTTCAACCTAGAAGAACAAAATTTGGTGAGCCAAGTGGGATTTGTGTACTGATCATTACCACCAAGTATTATCAAGTTTGGGTGAATTTATAATTGCTTGTATTTCAGAAACTCGTTAATTCTTAGAAGCTTGGCAACCCCTCTCAATGAAATTGCTTTTCCACAGTCTGTGCCTAGGGCTACTTGAAGAGGAAACAAACCATAGAGACGAAACTGAGAACTACTTTATTTTGTCAAGTTTCAAAGACCTTCTACGAACCATGTTGGATTTAGAGTTCCAAATTCATCTATCTATATAGGAGTGAGCAGAGGGAAACCTAAATATAAAAACTGCTACTGTAGACGAACGCTTCACCCTAGAAGAACAAAATTTGGTGAGCCAAGTGGGATTTGTGTACTGATCATTACCACCAAGTATCATCAAGATTGGGTGAAAAAGTGTTTGCTCATATTTCGGAAACTCGTTAATTCTTAGAAGCTTGGCAACCCCTCTCAATGAAAGTGCTTTTCCGCAGTCTGTGCCTAGGGCTACTTGATGAGGAAACAAACCATAGAGAAAAAACGGAGAACTCCTTTATTTTGTCAAGTTTCAACGAGCTTCTACGAACCATGATGGATTTAGAGTTCCAAATTCATCAATCTATAAAGGAGAGAACAGAGGGAAACCTAAATATAAAAACTGATACTGTAGACGAACGCTTCAACCTAGAAGAACAAAATTTGGTGAGCCAAGTGGGAATTGTGTACTGCTCATTACCACCAAGTATCATCAAGATTGGGTGATAAAATATTTGCTGGTATTTCGGAAACTCGTTAATTCTTAGAAGCTTGGCAACCCCTCTCAATGAAAGTGCTTTTCCACAGTCTGTGCCTAGGGCTCCTTGAAGAGGAAACAAACCATAGAGACAAAAATGAGAACTCCTTTATTTTGTAAAGTTTCAAAGAGCTACTACAAACCATGTTGGATTTAGAGTTCCAAATTCATCTATCTATATAGGAGAGAACAGAGGGAAAACTAAATATTAAAACTGAAAATGTGGATGAACGCGTCAACCTAGAAGAAGCAAATTTGGTGAGCCAAGTGGGATTTGTGAACTGATCATTACCACCAAGTATCATCAAGATTGGGTGAAAAAATATTTGCTGGTATTTCGGAAACTCGTTAATTCTTAGAAGTTTGCAGCCCCTCTCGATGAAAGTGCTTTTCCACAGTCTATGCCTAGGGCTACTTGAAAAGGAAACTAACCATAGAGAAAAAACATAGAACACCTTTATATTGTAAAGTTTCCAAGAGCTAATACGAACCATGTTGGATTTAGAGTTCCAAATTCATCTCTCTATATAGGAGAGAACAGAGGGAAACCTAAATATATAAATTGCTACTGTAGACGAACGCTTCAACCTAGAAGAACAAAATTTGGTGAGCCAAGTGGGACTTGTGTACTGATCATTACCACCAAGTATCATCAAGATTAGGTGAAAAGAATTTTTGCTGGTATTTCGCACTCGTTAATTCTTAGAAGGTTGGCAATCCTTCTCAATGAAAGTACTTTTCAACTGTCTGTGCCTAGGGCTACTTGAAGAGGAAACAAACCATACAGACAAAAGTGAGAACTACTTTATTTTGTCTAGTTTCAAAGAGCTACTACAAACCATATTGGATTTAGAGTTCCGAATTCATCTATCTATATACGAGAGAACAGAGGGAAATCTAAATATAAAAACTGCTACTGTACACGAACGCTTCAACCTAGAAGAAGAAAATTTCGTGAGCCAAGTGGGATTTGTGTACTGATCATTACCACAAAGTATCATCAAGATTGGGTGAAAAAATATTTGCTTTTATTTCGGAAACTCGTTAATTCTTAGAAGCTTGGCAACCCCTCTCAATGAAAGTGCTTTTCCACAGTCTGTGCCTAGGGCTACTTGAAGAGGAAACAAACCATGGAGACAAAACTGAGAACATTTTTATTTTGTAAAGTTTCAAAGAGCTACTACAAACCATGTTGGATTTAGAGTTCCAAATTCATCTATCTATATAGGAGAGAACAGAGGGAAAACTAAATATAAATACTACTACTGTAGATGAATGCTCCAACCTAGAAGAACAAAGTTTGGTGAGCCAAGTGGGATTTGTGTACTGATCATTACCACCAAGTATCCTCAAGATTGGGTGAAAAAATATTTGCTTTTATTTCGGAAACTCGTTAATTCTTAGAAGCTTGGCAACCCCTCTCAATGAAAGTGCTTTTCTACAGTCTGTGCCTAGGGCTACTTGAAGAGGATACAAACCAGAGGGACAAAACTGAGAACTCCTTTATTTTGTAAAGTTTCAAAGAGCTACTACAAACCATGTTGGATGTAGAGTTCCAAATTCATCTATCTATATAGGAGAGAACAGAAGGAAACCTAAATATAAAAACTACTACTGTAGATGAATGCTCCAACCTAGAAGAACAAAATTTGGTGAGCCAAGTGGGATTTGGAAACTTATCATTACCACCAAGTATCATCAAGATTGGTTTAAAAAATATTTGCTGGTATTTAACAGTCTGTGCATAGGGCTACGTGAATAGGAATCAAAAAATAGAGAAAAAACTGAGAACTCTTTTATTTTGTAAAGTTTCAAAGAGCGACTACAAACCATGTTGGATTTAGAGTTCCAAATTCCTCTGTCTATATAGGAGAGAACAGAGGGAAAACTAAGTATAAAAACTAATACTGTAGATGAACGCTTCAACCTAGAAGAACAAAATTTGGTGAGCCAAGTGGGGTTTGTGTACTGATCATTAAAACCAAGTATCATCAAGATTGGGTGTAAAAATATTTGCTGGTATTTCGGAAACTCGTTAATTCTTAGAAGCTTGGCAACCACTCTCAATAAAAGTGCTTTTTCACAGTCTGTGCCTAGGGCTACTTGAAGAGGATACAAACCATAGGGACAAAACTGAGAACTCCTTTATTTTGTAAAATTTCAAAGAGCTACTACAAACCATGTTGGATTTAGAGTTCCAAATTCATCTATCTATATAGGAGAGAACAGAGGGAAAACTAAATATAAAAACTACTACTGTAGATGAATGCTCCATCCTAGAAGAACAAAATTTGGTGAGCCAAGTGGGATTTTTGAACTGATCATTACCACCAAGTATCATCAAGATTGGGTAAAAAAATATTAGCTGGTATTTCGGAAACTCGTTAATTCTTAGAAGCTTGGCAACGCCTCTCAATGAAAGTGCTTTTCCACAGTCTGTGCATAGGGCTACTTGAATAGGAAACAAAAAATAGAGACAAAACTGAGAACTACTTTATTTTGTCTAGTTTCAAAGAACTACTACAAACCATATTGGATTTAGAGTTCCGAATTCATCTATCTATATACAAGAGAGCAGAGGGAAACCTAAATATAAAAACTGCTACTGTACACGAACGCTTCAACCTAGAAGAACAAAATTTCGTGAGCCAAGTGGGATTTGTGTACTGATCATTACCACAAAGTATCATCAAGATTGGATGAAAAAATATTTGCTTTTATTTCGGAAACTCGTTAATTCTTAAAAGCTTGGCAACCCCTCTCAATGAAAGTGCTTTTCCACAGTCTGTGCCTAGGGCTACTTGAAGAGGAAACAAACCATAGAGACAAAACTGAGAACATTTTTATTTTGTAAAGTTTCAAAGAGCTACTACAAACCATGTTGGATTTAGAGTTCCAAATTCATCTATCTATATAGGAGAGAACAGAGGGAAAACTAAATATAAATACTACAACTGTAGATGAATGCTCCAACCTAGAAGAACAAAGTTTGGTGAGCCAAGTGGGATTTGTGTACTGATCATTACCACCAAGTATCATCAAGATTGGGTGAAAAAATATTTGCTTTTATTTCGGAAACTCGTTAATTCTTAGAAGGTTGGCAACCCCTCTCTATGAATGTGCTTTTCCACAGTCTGTGCCTAGGGCTACTTGAAGAGGATACAAACCATAGGGACAAAACTGAGAACTCCTTTATTTTGTAAAGTTTCAAAGAGCTACTACAAACCATGTTGGATTTAGAGTTCCAATTCATCTATCTATATAGGAGAGAACAGAAGGAAACCTAAATATAAAAACTACTACTGTAGATGAATGCTCCAACCTAGAAGAACAAAATTTGGTGAGCCAAGAGGGATTTGTGAACTGATCATTACCACCAAGTATCATCAAGATCTGGTGAAAAAATATTTGCTTTTATTTCCGAAACTCGTTAATTCTTAGAAGCTTGGCAACCCCTCTCAATGAAAGTGCTTTTCCACAGGCAGTGCCTAGGGCTACTTGAAGAGGAAACAAACCATAGAGACAAAACTGAGAACTCCTTTATTTTGTCAAGTTTCAAAGAGCTACTACAAACCATATTGGATTTAGAGTTCCATTCATCTATCTATATAGGAGAGAGCAGAGGGAAACCTAAATATAAAAACTGCTACTGTAGTCGAACGCTTCAACTTACAAGAACAAAATTTGGTGAGCCAAGTGGGAGTTGTGTACTGATCATTACCACTACGCATCATCAAGATTGGGTAAAAAATATGTGCTGGAATATCGGAAACTCGTTAATTCTTAGAAGCTTGGCAGACCCTCTCGATGAAAGTGCTTTTCCACAGTCTATGCCTAGGGCTACTTGAAAAGGAAACTAACCATTGAGAAAAAACATAGAACTCCTTTATATTGTAAAGTTTCCAAGAGCAAATACGAACCATGTTGGATTTAGAGTTCCAATATCATCTCTCTATATAGGAGAGAACAGAGGGAAACCTAAATATATAATTTGCTACTGTAGACGAACGCTTCAACCTAGAAGAACAAAATTTGGTGAGCCAAGTGGGACTTGTGTACTGATCATTACCACCAAGTATCATCAAGATTAGGTGAAAAGAATTTTTGCTGGTATTTCGCATTCGTTAATTCTTAGAAGTTTGGCAATCCTTCTCAATGAAAGTACTTTTCAACTGTCTGTGCCTAGGGCTACTTGAAGAGGAAACAAACCATAGAGACAAAACTGAGAACTCCTTTATTTTGTCAAGTTTCAAAGAGCTACTACAAACCATTTTGGATTTAGAGTTCCAAATTCATCTATCTATATAGGAGACAAAAGAGGGAAACCTAAATATAAAAACTGACACTGTAGACGAACGCTTCAACATAGAAGAACAAAACTTGGTGAGCCATGTGGGATTTGTGAACTGATCATTACCACCAAGTATCATCAAGATTGGGTGAAAAAATATTTGCTGGTATTTCGGAAACTCGTTAATTCTTAGAAGCTTGGCAACCCCTCTCAATGAAAGTGCTTTTTAACAGTCTGTGCATAGGGCTACTTGAATAGTAACCAAAAAATAGAGAAAAAACTGAGAACTCTTTTATTTTGTAAAGTTTCAAAGAGCGACTACAAACCATGTTGGATTTAGAGTTCCAAATTCCTCTATCTATATAGGAGAGAACAGATTGAAAACTAAGAATAAAAACTAATACTGTAGATGAACGCTTCAACCTAGAAGAACAAAATTTGGTGAGCCAAGTGGGATTTGTGTACTGATCATTACCACCAAGTATCATGAAGATTGGGTGTAAAAATATTTGCTGGTATTTCGGAAACTCATTAATTCTTAGAAGCTTGGCAACCACTCTCAATGAAAGTGCTTTTCCACAGTCTGTGCCTAGGGCTACTTGAAGAGGATACAAACCATAGGGACAAAACTGAGAACTCCTTTATTTTGTAAAGTTTCAAAGAGCTACTACAAACCATGTTGGATTTAGAGTTCCAAATTCATCTATCTATATAGGAGAGAACAGAGGGAAAAGTAAATATAAAAACTACTACTGTAGATGAATGCTCCAACCTAGAAGAACAAAATTTCCTGAGCCAAGTGGGATTTCTGAACTGATCATTACCACCAAGTATCATCAAGATTGGGTGAAAAAATATTTGCTTTAATTTCCGAAACTCGTTAATTCTTAGAAGCTTGGCAACCCCTCTCAATGAAAGTGCTTTTCCACAGGCTGTGCCTAGGGCTACTTGAAGAGGAAACAAACCATAGCTACAATACTGAGAACTCCTTATTTTGTCAAGTTTCAAAGAGCTACTACAAACCATATTGGATTTAGAGTTCCAAATTCATCTATCTATATAGGAGAGAGCAGAGGGAAACCTAAATATAAAAACTGCTACTGTAGACGAACGCTTCAACCTACAAGAACAAAATTTGGTGAGCCAAGTGGGAGTTGTGTACTGATCATTACCAAAAAGAATCATGAAGATTGGGTGAAAAAGTATTGGCTGGTATTTCGGAAACTCGTTAATTTTTAGAAGCTTGGCAACCCCTCTCAATGAAAGTGCTTTTCTACAGTATGTGCCTAGGGCTACTTGAAGAGGAAACAAACCATAGAGACAAAACTGAGAACTCCTTTATTTTGTCAAGTTTCAAAGAGCTACTACTAACCATGTTGGATTTAGAGTTCCAAATTCATCTATCTATATAGGAGAGAACAGAAGGAAACCTAAATATAAAAACTGCTATTGTAGACGAACGCTTCAACCTAGAATAACAAAATTTGGTGAGCCAAGTAGGATTTGTGTGCTGATCATTACCACCAAGAATAATCAAGATTGGGTGAAAAAGTATTGGCTGGTATTTCGGAAACTCGTTAATTTTTAGAAGCTTGGCAACCCCTCTCAATGAAAGTGCTTTTCTACAGTATGTGCCTAGGGCTACTTGAAGAGGAAACAAACCATAGAGACAAAACTGAGAACTCCTTTATTTTGTCATGTTTCAAAGAGCTACTACTAACCATGTTGGATTTAGAGTTCCAAATTCATCTATCTATATAGGAGAGAACAGAAGGAAACCTAAATATAAAAACTGCTATTGTACACGAACGATTCAACCTAGAAGAACAAAATTTCGTGAGCCAAGTGGGATTTGTGTACTGATCATGACCACCAAGTATCATCAAGATTGGGTGAAAAAATATTTGCTGGTATTTCGGAAACTCGTTAATTCTTAGAAGCTTGGCAACCCCTCTCAATGAAAGTGCTTTTCTACCGTATGTGCCTAGGGCTACTTAAAGAGGAAACAAACCATAGAGTCAAAACTGAGAACTCCTTTATCTTGTCAAGTCTCAAAGAGCTACTACAAATCATGTTGGATTTAGAGTTCCAAATTGATCTATCTATATAGGAGCGATAGAGGGAAACCTAAATATAAAAACTGCTACTGTAGACGAACGCTTCAACCTAGAAGAACAAAATTTGGTGAGCCAAGTGGGATTTGTGTACTGATCATTACCACCAAGTATCATCAAGATTGGGTGAAAAAATATTTGCTGGAATATCGGAAACTCGTTAATTTTTAGAAGCCTGGCAGCCCCTCTCGATGAAAGTGCTTTAACACAGTCTGTGCCTAGGGCTACTTGAAAAGGAAACAAACTATAGAGACAAAACTGAGAACTCCTTTATATTGTCAAGTTTCCAAGAGCTACTATAAACCATGTTGGATTTAGAGTTCCAAATTCATCTATCTATATAGGAGAAAGCAGAGGGAAAACTAAATATAAAAACTGCTACTGTAGACGAACGCTTCAACCTAGAATAACAAAATTTGGTGAGCCAAGTAGGATTTGTGTGCTGATCATTACCACCAAGTATCATCAAGATTGGGTGAAAAAGTGTTGGCTGGTATTTCGGAAACTCGTTAATTTTTAGAAGCTTGGCAACCCCTCTCAATGAAAGTGCTTTTCTACAGTATGTGCCTAGGGCTACTTGAAGAGGAAACAAACCATAGAGACAAAACTGAGAACTCCTTTATTTTGTCAAGTTTCAAAGAGCTACTACTAACCATGTTGGATTTAGAGTTCCAAATTCATCTATCTATATAGGAGAGAACAGAAGGAAACCTAAATATAAAAACTGCAACTGTACACGAACGCTTCAACCTAGAAGAACAAAATTTCGTGAGCCAAGTGGGATTTGTGTACTGATCATTACCACCAAGTATCATCAAGATTGGGTGAAAAAATATTTTCTGGTATTTCGGAAACTCGTTAATTCTTAGAAGCCTGGCAAACCCTCTCAATGAAAGGGTTTTCCACAGTCTGTTCCAAGGTCTACTTGAAGAGGAAACAAACCATAGAGAAAAAACGGAGAACTCCTTTATTTTCTCAAGTTTCAACGAGCTACTACGAACCATGATGGATTTAGAGTTCCAAATTCATCAATCTATATAGGAGAGAACAGAGGGAAAGCTAAATATAAAAACTGATACTGTAGACGAACGCTTCAACCTAGAAGAACAAAATTTGGTGAGCCAAGTGGGAGTTGTGTACTGATCATTACCACCAAGTATCATCAAGATTGGGTGAAAAAATATTTGCTGGAATATCGGAAACTCGTTAATTTTTAGAAGCCTGGCAGCCCCTCTCGATGAAAGTGCTTTTACACAGTCTGTGCCTAGGGCTACTTGAAAAGGAAACAACTATGGAGACAAAACTGAGAACTCCTTTATATTGTCAAGTTTCCAAGAGCTACTACGAACCATGTTGGATTTAGAGTTCCAAATTCATCTATCTATATAGGAGAGAGCAGAGGGAAACCTAAATATAAAAACTACTACTGTAGACGAACGCTTCAAACTAGAAGAACAAAATTTGCTGAGCCTAGTGGGATTTGTGAACTGATCATTACCACCAAGTATCATCAAGATTGGTTGAAAAAATATTTGCTGGTATTTCGGAAACTCGTTAATTCTTAGAAGCCTGGAGACCCCTCTCAATGAAAGTGCTTTTCCACAGTCTGTGCCTAGGGCTACTTGAACAGAAAACAAACTATAGAGACAAAACTGAGAACTCCTTTATATTGTCAAGTTTCCAAGAGCTACTACGAACCATGTTGGATTTAGAGTTCCAAATTCATCTATCTATATAGGAGAGAACAGAGGGAAACCTAAATATAAAAACTGCTACTGTAGACGAACGCTTCAACCTAGAAGAACAAAATTTGTGAGCCAAGTGGGATTTGTGTACTGATTATTACCACCAAGTATCATCAAGATTTGGTGAAAAAATATTTGCTGGAATTTCGGAAACTCGTTAATTCTTAGAAGGTTAGCAACCCCTCTCAATGAAAGTGCTTTTCTACAGTATGTGCCTAGGGCTACTTGAAGAGGAAACAAACCATAGAGACAAAACTGAGAACTCCTTTATTTTGTCAAGATTCAAAGAGCTACTACAAACCATGTTGGATTTAGAGTTCCAAATTCATCTATCTATTTAGGAGAGAACAGAGGGAAACCTAAATATAAAAACTGCTACTGTAGACGAACGCTTCAACCTAGAAGAACAAAATTTGGTGAGCCAAGTGGGATTTGTGTACTGATCATTACCACCAAGTATCATCAAGATTGGGTGAAAAAATATTTGCTGGAATATCGGAAACTCGTTAATTTTTAGAAGCCTGGCAGCCCCTCTCGATGAAAGTGCTTTAACACAGTCTGTGCCTAGGGCTACTTGAAAAGGAAACAAACTATAGAGACAAAACTGAGAACTCCTTTATATTGTCAAGTTTCCAAGAGCTACTATAAACCATGTTGGATTTAGAGTTCCAAATTCATCTATCTATATAGGAGAGAACAGAGGGAAACCTAAATATAAAAACTGCTACTGTAGACGAACGCTTCAACCTAGAAGAACAAAATTTGTGAGCCAAGTGGGATTTGTGAACTGATTATTACCACCAAGTATCATCAAGATTTGGTGAAAAAATATTTGCTGGAATTTCGGAAACTCGTTAATTCTTAGAAGGTTGGCAACCCCTCTCAATGAAAGTGCTTTTCCACAGTATGTGCCTAGGGCTACTTGAAGAGGAAACAAACCATAGAGACAAAACTGAGAACTCCTTAATTTTGTCATGTTTCAAAGAGCTACAACGAACCACGTTGGATTTAGAGTTCCAAATTCATCTATCTATATAGGAGAGAACAGAGGGAAACCAAAATATTAAAACTGATACTGTAGACGAACGCTTCAACCTAGAAGAACAAAATTTGGTGAGCCAAGTGGGATTTGTGTACTGATCATTACCACCAAGTATTATCAAGATTGGGTGAATTTATAATTGCTTGTATTTCAGAAACTCGTTAATTCTTAGAAGCTTGGCAACCAATCTCAATGAAATTGCTTTTCCACAGTCTGTGCCTAGGGCTACTTGAAGAGGAAACAAACCATAGAGACGAAACTGAGAACTACTTTATTTTGTCAAGTTTCAAAGACCTTCTACGAACCATGTTGGATTTAGAATTCCAAATTCATCTATCTATATAGGAGTGAGCAGAGGGAAACCTAAATATAAAAACTGCTACTGTAGACGAACGCTTCACCCTAGAAGAACAAAATTTGGTGAGCCAAGTGGGATTAGTGTACTGATCATTACCACCAAGTATCATCAAGATTGGGTGAAAAAGTGTTTGCTCATATTTCGGAAACTCGTTAATTCTTAGAAGCTTGGCAACCCCTCTCAGTGAAAGTGCGTTTCCACAGTCTGTGCCTAGGGCTACTTGATGAGGAAACAAACCGTAGAGAAAAAACGGAGAACTCCTTTATTTTGTCAAGTTTCAACGAGCTACTACGAACCATGATAGATTTAGAGTTCCAAATTCATCAATCTATAAAGGAGAGAACAGAGGGAAACCTAAATATAAAAACTGATACTGTAGATGAACGCTTCAACCTAGAAGAACAAAATTTGGTGAGCCAAGTGGGATTTGTGTACTGATCATTACCACCAAGTATCATCAAGATTGGGTGAAAAAATATTTGGTGGAATATCGGAAACTCGTTAATTTTTAGAAGCCTGGCAGCCCCTCTCGAAAAAGTGCTTTTACACAGTCTGTGCCTAGGGCTACTTGAAAAGGAAACAAACTATAGAGACAAAACTGAGAACTCCTTTATATTGTCAAGTTTCCAAGAGCTACTACAAACCATGTTGGATTTAGTGTTCCAAATTCATCTATCTATATAGGAGAGAGCAGAGGGAAACCTAAATATAAAAACTACTACTGTAGACGAACGCTTCAACCTAGAAGAACAAAATTTGGTGAGCCAAGTGGGATTTGTGAACTGATCACTACCACCAAGTATCATCAAGATTGGTTAAAAAAATATTTGCTGGTATTTCGGAAACTCGTTAATTCTTAGAAGCCTGGCAACCCCTCTCAATGAAAGTGCTTTTCCACAGTCTGTGCCTAGGGCTACTTTAACAGAAAACAAACTATAGAGACAAAACTGAGAACTCCTTAATATTGTCAAGTTTCCAAGAGATACTACGAACCATGTTGGATTTAGAGTTCCAAATTCATCTATCTATATAGGAGAGAACAGAGGGAAACCTAAATATAAAAACTGCTACTGTAGACGAACGCTTCAACCTAGAAGAACAAAATTTGTGAGCCAAGTGGGATTTGTGTACTGATTATTATCACCAAGTATCCTCAAGATTTGGTGAAAAAATATTTGCTGGAATTTCGGAAACTCGTTAATTCTTAGAAGGTTGGCAACCCCTCTCAATGAAAATGCTTTTCCACAGTATGTGCCTAGGGCTACTTGAAGAGGAAACAAACCATAGAGACAAAACTGAGAACTCCTTTATTTTGTCAAGTTTCAAAGAGCTACTACAAACCATGTTGGATTTAGAGTTCCAAATTCATCTATCTATATAGGAGAGAACAGAGGGAAAGCTAAATATAAAAACTGCTACTTAGACGAACGCTTCAAACTAGAAGAACAAAATTTCGTGAGCCAAGTGGGATTTGTGTAGTGATCATTACCACCAAGTATCATCAAGATTGGGTGAAAAAATATTTGCTGGTATTTCGGAAACTCGTTAAATCTTAGAAGCTTAGCAACCCCTCTCAATGAAATTGCTTTTCCTCAGTCTGTGCCTAGGGCTACTTGAAGAGGAAACAAACCATAGAGACAAAACTGAGAACTCCTTTATTTTGTCATGTTTCAAAGAGCTACTACGAACCATGTTGGATTTAGAGTTCCAAATTCATCTATCTATATAGGAGAGAACAGAGGGAAAACTAAATATAAATACTACTACTGTAGATGAATGCTCCATCCTAGAAGAACAAAGTTTGGTGAGCCAAGTGGGATTTGTGTACTGATCATTACCACCAAGTATCATCAAGATTGGGTGAAAAAAATATTTGCTTTTATTTCAGAAACTCGTTAATTCTTAGAAGCTTGGCAAACCCTCTCAATGAAAGTGCTTTTCTACAGTCTGTGCCTAGGGCTACTAGAAGAGGAAACAAACCATAGAGACAAAACTGAGAACTCCGTTATTTTGTCAAGTTTCAAAGAGCTACTACTAACCATGTTGGATTTAGAGTTCCAAATTCATCTATCTATATAGGAGAGAACAGAAGGAAACCTAAATATAAAAACTGCTACTGTACACGAAGGCTTCAACCTAGAAGAACAAAATTTCGTGAGCCAAGTGGGATTTGTGTACTGATCATTACCACCAAGTATCATCAAGTTTGGGTGAAAAAAATATTTGCTGGTGTTTCGGAAACTCGTTAATTCTTTGAAGCTTGGCAACGACTCTCAATGAAAGTTCTTTTCCACAGTCTGTGCCTAGGGCTACTTGAAGAGGATACAAACCATAGGGACAAAACTGAGAACTCCTTTATTTTGTAAAGTTTCAAAGAGCTACTACAAACCATGTTGGATTTAGAGTTCCAAATTTATCTATCTATATAGGAGAGAACAGAGGGAAAAGTAAATATAAAAACTACTACTGTAGATGAATGCTCCAACCTAGAAGAACAAAATTTCCTGAGCCAAGTGGGATTTCTGAACTGATCATTACCACCAAGTATCATCAAGATTTGGTGCAAAAATATTTGCTTTAATTTCCGAAACTCGTTAATTCTTAGAAGCTTGGCAACCCCTCTCAATGAAAGTGCTTTTCCACAGACTGTGCCTAGGGCTACTTGAAGAGGAAACAAACCATAGCTACAATACTGAGAACTCCTTATTTTGTCAAGTTTCAAAGAGCTACTACAAACCATATTGGATTTAGAGTTCCAAATTCATCTATCTATATAGGAGAGAGCAGAGGGAAACCTAAATATAAAAACTGCTACTGTAGACGAACGCTTCAACCTACAAGAACAAAATTTGGTGAGCCAAGTGGGAGTTGTGTTCTGATCATTACGACTACGGATCATCAAGATTGGGTAAAAAATACGTGCTGGAATATCGGAAACTCGTTAATTCTTAGAAGCTTGGCAGCCCCTCTCGATGAAAGTGCTTTTCCACAGTCTATGCCTAGGGCTACTTGAAAAGGAAACTAACCATAGAGAAAAAACATGGAACTCCTTTATATTGTAAAGTTTCCAAGAGCTAATACGAACCATGTTGGATTTAGAGTTCCAAATTTATCTCTCTATATAGGAGAGAACAGAGGGAAACCTAAATATATAAATTGCTACTGTAGACGAACGCTTCAACATAGAAGAACAAAATTTGGTGAGCCAAGTGAGACTTGTGTACTGATCATTACCACCAAGTATCATCAAGATTAGGTGAAAAGAGTTTTTGCTGGTATTTCGCACTAATTAATTCTTAGAAGTTTGGCAATCCTTCTCAATGAAAGTACTTTTCAACTGTCTGTGCCTAGGGTTACTTGAAGAGGAAACAAACCATAGAGACAAAACTGAGAACTCCTTTATTTTGTCAAGATTCAAAGAGCTACTAGGAACCATAATGGATTTAGAGTTCCAAATTCATGTATCTATATAAGAGAGAGCAGAGGGAAACCTAAATATAAAAACTGCTACTGTAGACGAACACTTCAACCTAGAAGAACAAAATTTGGTGAGCCAAGTGGGATTTGTGTACTGATCATTACCACCGAGTATCATCAAGATTGGGTGAAAAAATATTTGCTGGTATTTCGGAAACTCGTTAATTCTTAGAAGCTTGGCAACCCCTCTCAATGAAAGTGCTTTTCCACAGTCTGTGCTTAGGTCTACTTAAAGAGGAAACAAACCATAGAGACAAAACTGAAAACTCCTTTATTTTGTCAAGTTTCAAAGAGCTACTACAAACCATGTTGGATATATAGTTCCAAATTCATCTGTCTATATAGGAGAGCGCAGAGCGAAACCTAAATATAAAAACTGCTATTGTAGACGATCGCTTCAACCTAGAAGAACAAAATTTCGTGAGTCAAGTGGGATTTGTGTACTGATCATTACCACCAAGTATCATCAAGAATGGGTGAAAAAATATTTGCTGGTATTTCGGAAACTCATTAATTCTTAGAAGCTTGGCAACCCCTCTCAATAAAAGTGCTTTTCCACAGTCTGTGCCTAGGGCTACTTGAAGAGGAAACAAACCATAGAGATAAAACAGAGAACTCCTTTATTTTGTCAAGTTTCAAAGAGCTACTATGAACCATGTTGGATTTAGAGTTCCAAATTCATCTAACTATATAGGAGAGAACAGAAGGAAACCTAAATATAAAAACTGACACTGTAGACGAACGCTTCAACATAGAAGAACAAAATTTGGTGAGCCAAGTGGGATTGGTGAACTGATCATTACCACAAAGTATCATCAAGATTGGGTGAAAAAATATTTGCTGGTATTTCGGAAACTCGTTAATTCCTAGAAGCTTGGCAACCCCTCTCAATGAAAGTGCTTTTCCACAGTCTGTGCATAGGGCTACTTGAATACGAAACAAAAAATAGAGACAAAACTGAGAACTCCATTATTTTCTCAAGTTTCAAAGAGCTACTACAAACCATGTTGTATTTAGAGTTCCAAATTCATCTATCTATATAGGAGAGAACAGAGGGAAACCTAAATATAAAAACTGCTACTGTAGACGAACGCTTCAACCTAGAAGAACAAAATTTCGTGAGCCAAGTGGGATTTGTGTACTGATCATTACCACCAAGTATCTTGAAGATTTGGTGAAAAAATATTTGCTGGTATTTCGTAAACTCGATAATTCTTAGAAGCTTGGCAACCCCGCTCAGTGAAAGTGCTTTTCCACAGTCTGTGCTTAGGGGTACTTAAAGAGGAAACAAACCATAGAGTCAAAACTGAGAACTCCTTTATTTTGTCAAGTTTCCAAGAGCTACTACACACCATGTTGGATTTAGAGTTCCATATTCATCTATCTATATAGGAGAGAACAGAAGGAAACCTAAATATAAAAACTGCTACTGTACACGAACGCTTCACCTAGAAGAACAAAATTTCGTGAGCCAAGTGGGATTTGTGTACTGATCATTACCACCAAGTATCTTGAAGATTTGGTGAAAAAATATTTGCTGGTATTTCGTAAACTCGATAATTCTTAGAAGCTTGGCAACCCCTCTCAATGAAAGTGCTATTCCACAGTCTGTGCCTAGGGCTTCTTGAAGAGGAAACAAACCATAGAGACAAAACTGAGAACAGCTTTATTTTGTAAAGTTTAAAAGAGCTACTGCAAACCATGTTGCATTTAGAGTTCCAAATTCATCTATCTATATAGGAGAGAACAGAGGGAAAACTAAATATAAAAACTACTACTGCAGATGAACGCTTCAACCTAGAAGAACAAAATTTGGTGAGCCAAGTGGGATTTCTGTTCTGATCATTACCACCAAGTATCATCAAGATTGGTTAAAAAAAATATTTGCTGGTATTTCGGAAACTTGTTAATTCTTAGAAGCGTGGCAACCCCTCTCGATAAAAGTGCTTTTCCACAGTCTGTGCCTTGGGCTACTTGAATAGGACACAAACCGTAGAGACAAAACTGAGAACTCCTTTATTTTGTCATGTTTCAAAGAGCTACTACGAACCATGTTGGATTTAGAGTTCCAAATCCATCTATCTATATAGGAGAGAGCAGAGGGAAACCTAAATATAAAAACTGCTACTGTAGACCATCGCTTCAACCTAGAAGAACAAAATTTGGTGAGCCAAGTGGGATTTGTGAACTGATCATTACCACCAAGGATCATCATGATTGGGTGAAAAATATTTGCTGGAAAATCGGAAACTCGTTAATTCTTAGAAGCTTGGCAACCCTCTCGATGACAGTGCTTTTCAACAGTCTGTGCCTAGGGCTACTTAAAAATGAAACAAACTATAGAGAAAAAACTGAGAACTCCTTTGTATTGTCAAGTTTCCAAGAGCTACTTCAAACCATGTTGGATTTAGAGTTCCAAAATCATCTAACTATATAGGAGAGAACAGAAGGAAACCTAAATATAAAAACTGCTACTGTTGACGAACGCTTCAACCTAGAAGATCATAATTTGGTGAGCCAAGTGGGATTTGTGTACTGATCATTACCACCAAGTATCATCAAGATTGGGTGAAAAAACATTTGCTGGAAAATCGGAAACTCGTTAATTCTTAGAAGCTTGGCTGCCCCTCTCGATGAAAGTGCTTTTCCACAGTCTGTGCCTAGGGCTACTTGAAAATGAAACAAACTATAGAGAAAAAACTGAGAACTTCTTTATATTGTCAAGTTTCCAAGAGCTACTTCGAAGCATGTTGGATTTGAGTTCCAAATTCATCTAGCTATATAGGAGAGAACAGAGGGAAACCTAAATATAAAAACTGCTACTGTAGACGAACGCTTCTACCTAGAAGAACCAAATTTGGTGAGCCAAGTGGGATTTGTGTACTGATCATTACCACCAAGTATCATCAAGATTAGGTGAAAAAATATTTGCTGGTATTTTGGAAACTCTTTAATTCTTAGAAGCTTGGCAACCCTTCTCATTGAAAGTAATTTTCAACTGTCTGTGCCTAGGGCTACTTGAAGAGGAAACAAACCATAGAGACAAAACTGAGAACTCCTTTATTTTGTCAAGATTCAAAGAGCTACTACGAACCATGTTGGATTTAGCGTTACAAATTCATCTATCTATATACGAGAGAGCAGAGGGAAACCTAAATATAAAAACTGCTACTGTAGACGAACGCTTCAACCTAGAAGAACAAATTTTGGTGAGCCAAGTGGGATATGTGTACTGATCATTATCACCAAGTATCATCAAGATTGGGTGAAAAAATATTTGCTGGTATTTCGGAAACTCGTTAATTCTTAGAAGCTTGGAAATCCCTCTCAATGAAATTGCTTTTCCACAGTCTGTGCCTAGGGCTACTTGAAGAGGTATCAAACCGTAGCTACAAAACTGAGAACTCCTTTATTTTGTCAAGTTTCAAAGAGCTTCTACGAACCATGTTGGAATATAGTTCCAAATTCATCTATCTATATAGGAGTGAGCAGAGGGAAACATAAATATAAAAACTGCTACTGTAGACGATCGCTTCAACCTAGAAGAACAAAATTTGGTGAGCAAAGTTGGATTTGTGGACTGAACATTACCACTATGTATCATCAAGATTGGGTGAAAAAGTTTTTGCTCGTATTTCGGAAAATTGTTAATTCTTAGACGCTTGGCAACCCCTCTCAATGAAAGTGCTTTTCCACAGTCTGTGCCTCGGGCTACTTTAAGAGGAAACAAACCATAGAGACAAAACTGAGAACTCCTTTATTTTGTAAAGTTTAAAAGAGCTACTGCAAACCATGTTGCATTTAGAGTTCCAAATTCATCTATCTATATAGGAGAGAACAGAGGGAAAACTAAATATAAAAACTACTACTGCAGATGAACGCTTCAACCTAGAAGAACAAAATTTGGTGAGCCAAGTGGGATTTGTGTACTGATCATTACCACAAAGTATCATCAAGATTGGGTGAAAAAATATTTGCTGGTATTTGGGAAACTAGTTATTTCTTAGAAGCTTGGCAACCCCTCTCCATGAAAGTGCTTTTCCACAATCTGTGCCTTGGGCTCCTTGAAGAGGAAACAAACCATTGAGACAAAACTGAAAACTCCTTTATTTTGTCAAGTTTCAAAGAGCTTCTACGAACCATGTTGGATTATAGTTCCAAATTAATCTATCTATATAGGAGTGAGCAGAGCGAAACATAAATATAAAAACTGCTACTGTAGACGAACGCTTCAACCTAGAAGAACAAAATTTGGTGAGCCAAGTGGGATTTGTGTACTGAACATTACCACTATGTATCATCAAGATTGGGTGAAAAAGTTTTTGCTCGTATTTCGGAAACTCGTTAATTCTTAGACGCTTGGCAAACCATCTCAATGAAAGTGCTTTTCCACAGTCTGTGCCTAGGGCTACTTGAAAATGAAACAAACTATAGAGAAAAAACTGAGAACTTCTTTATATTGTCAAGTTTCCAAGAGCTACTTCGAAGCATGTTGGATTTAGAGTTCCAAATTCATCTAACTATATAGGAGAGAACAGAGGGAAACCTAAATATAAAAACTGCTACTGTAGAAGAACGCTTCAACCTAGAAGAACAAAATTTGGTGAGCCAAGTGGGATTTGTGTACTGATCATTACCACCAAGTATCATCAAGATTAGGTGAAAAAATTTTTGCTGGTATTTCCGAAAATCGTTAATTCTTAGAAGCTTGGCAACCCTTCTCAATGAAAGTAATTTTCAACTGTCTGTGCCTAGGACTACTTGAAGAGGAAACAAACCTTAGAGACATACTGAGAACTCCTTTATTTTGTCAAGATTCAAAGAGCTACTACGAACCATGTTGGATATAGAGTTACAAATTCATCTATCTATATACGAGAGAGCAGAGGGAAACCTAAATATAAAAACTGCTACTGTAGACGAACGCTTCAAGCTAGAAGAACAAAATTTGGTGAGCCAAGTGGGATTTGTGTACTGATCATTACCACCAAGTAAAATCAAGATTGGGTGAAAAAATATTTGCTGGTATTTCGGAAACTCGATAATTCTTAGAAGCTTTTCAACCCCTCTGAATGAAAGTGCTTTTCCACAGTCTGCGCTTACGGATACTTGAAGAGGAAACAAACAATAGAGACAAAACTGAGAACTCCTTTATTTTGTCAAGTTTCAAAGAGCTACTACACACCAAGTTGGATTTAGAGTTCCATATTCATCTATCTATATAGGAGAGAACAGAGGGAAACCTAAATATAAAAACTGCTACTGTAGAAGAACGTTTCAACCTAGAAGAACAAAATTTGGTGAGCCAAGTGGGATTTGTGTTCTGATCATTACCACCAAGTATCATCAAGATTGGGTGAAAAAATATTTGCTGGGATTTCGGAAACTCGTTAATTCTTAGAAGCGTGGCCAACCCTCTCAATGAAATTGCTTTTCCTCAGTCTGTGCCTAGGGCTACTTGAAGAGGAAACAAACCATAGAGACAAAACTGAGAACTCCTTTATTTTGTCAAGTTTCAAAGAGATACTACGAACCATGTTGGATTTAGAGTTCCAAATTCATCTATCTATATAGGAGAGAGCAGAGGGAAACCTAAATATAAAAACTGCTACTGTAGACGAACGCTTCAACCTGGAAGACCAAAATTTGGTGAGCCAAGTGGGATTTGTGTACTGATCATTACCACCAAGTATCATCAAGATTGGTTAAAAAAAATATTTGCTGGTATTTCGGAAACTCGTTAATTCTTAGAAGCGTGGCAACCCCTCTCGATGAAAGTGCTTTTCCACAGTCTGTGCCTTGGGCTACTTAAATAGGAAACAAACCATAGAGACAAAACTGATAACTCCTTTATTTTGTCAAGTTTCAAAGAGCTACTACGAACCATGTTGGATTTAGAGTTCCAAATTCATCTATCTATATAGGAGAGAGCAGAGGGAAACCTAAATATAAAAACTGCTACTGAAGGCGAAAGCTTCAACCTAGAAGAACAAAATTTGGTGAGCCAAGTGGGATTTGTGAACTGATCATTACCACCAAGGATCATCAAGATTGGGTGAAAAAATATTTGCTGGAAAATCGGAAACTCGTTAATTCTTAGAAGCTTGGCAGCCCCTCTCGTTGAAAGTGCTTTTCCACAGTCTGTGCCTAGGGCTACTTGAAAATGAAACAAACTATAGAGAAAAAACTGAGAACTCCTTTATATTGTCAAGTTTCCAAGAGCTATTTCGAACCATGTTGGATTTAGAGTTCCAAATTCATCTAAATATATAGGAGAGAACAGAGGGAAACCTAAATATAAAAACTGATACTGTAGAAGAACGCTTCAACCTAGAAGAACAAAATTTGGTGAGCCAAGTGGGATTTGTCTACTGATCATTATCACCAAGTATCATCAAGATTGGGTGAAAAAATATTAGCTGGTATTTCGGAAACTCCTTAATTCTTAGAAGCTTGGAAATCCCTCTCAATGAAATTGCTTTTCCACAGTCTGTGCCTAGGGCTACTTGAAGAGGAAACAAACCGTAGCTACAAAACTGAGAACTCGTTTATTTTGTCAAGTTTCAAAGAGCTTCTACGAACCATGTTGGATTATAGTTCCAAATTCATCTATCTATATAGGAGTGAGCAGAGGGAAACATAAATATAAACACTGCTACTGTAGACGAACGCTTCAACCTAGAAGAACAAAATTTGGTGACCAAGTGGGATTTGTGTACTGAACATTACCACTATGTATCATCAAGATTGGGTGTAAAAGTTTTTGCTCGTATTTCGGAAACTCGTTAATTCTTAGACGCTTGGCAACCCCTCTCAATGAAAGTGCTTTTCCACAGTCTGTGCCTAGGGCTTCTTGAAGAGGAAACAAACCATAGAGAGAAAACTGAGAACTCCTTTATTTTGTAAAGTTTAAAAGAGCTACTGCAAACCATGTTGCATTTAGAGTTCCAAATTCATCTATCTATATAGGAGAGAACAGAGGGAAAACTAAATATAAAAACTACTACTGCAGATGAACGCTTCAACCTAGAAGAACAAAATGTGGTGAGTCAAGTGGGATTTGTGTACTGATCATTACCACAAAGTATCATCAAGATTGGGTGAAAAAATATTTGCTGGTATTTGGGAAACTAGTTATTTCTTAGAAGCTTGGCAACCCCTCTCCATGAAAGTGCTTTTCCACAATCTGTGCCTTGGGCTCCTTGAAGAGGAAACAAACCATTGAGACAAAACTTAAAACTCCTTTATTTTGTCAAGTTTCAAAGAGCTTCTACGAACCATGTTGGATTATAGTTCCAAATTCATCTATCTATATAGGAGTGAGCAGAGGGAAACATAAATATAAAAACTGCTACTGTAGACGAACGCTTCAACTTAGAAGAACAAAATTTGGTGAGCCAAGTGGGATTTGTGTACTGAACATTACCACTATGTATCATCAAGATTGGGTGAAAAAGTTTTTGCTCGTATTTCGGAAACTCGTTAATTCTTAGACGCTTGGCAAACCATCTCAATGAAAGTGCTTTTCCACAGTCTGTGCCTAGGGCTACTTGAAAATGAAACAAACTATAGAGAAAAAACTGAGAACTTCTTTATATTGTCAAGTTTCCAAGAGCTATTTCGAAGCATGTTCGATTTAGAGTTCCAAATTCATCTATCTATATAGGAGAGAACAGAGGGAAACCTAAATATAAAAACTGCTACTGTAGAAGAACGCTTCAACCTAGAAGAACAAAATTTGGTGAGCCAAGTGGGATTTGTGTACTGATCATTACCACCAAGTATCATCAAGATTAGGTGAAAAAATTTTTGCTGGTATTTCCGAAAATCGTTAATTGTTAGAAGCTTCGCAACCCTTCTCATTGAAAGTAATTTTCAACTGTCTGTGCCTAGGACTACTTGAAGAGCAAACAAACCTTAGAGACATACTGAGAACTTTTTTATTTTGTCAAGATTCAAAGAGCTACTACGAACCATGTTGGATTTAGAGTTACAAATTCATCTATCTATATACGAGAGAGCAGAGGGAAACCTAAATATAAAAACTGCTACTGTAGACGAACGCTTCAACCTAGAAGAACAAAATTTGGTGAGCCAAGTGGGATTTGTGTACTGATCATTACCACCAAGTATCATCAAGATTGGGTGAAAAAATATTTGCTGGTATTTCGGAAACTCGATAATTCTTAGAAGCTTTTCAACCCCTCTGAATGAAAGTGCTTTTCCACAGTCTGCGCTTACGGATACTTGAAGAGGAAACAAACAATAGAGACAAAACTGAGAACTCCTTTATTTTGTCAAGTTTCAAAGAGCTACTACACACCAAGTTGGATTTAGAGTTCCATATTCATCTATCTATATAGGAGAGAACAGAGGGAAACCTAAATATAAAAACTGCTACTGTAGAAGAACGTTTCAACCTAGAAGAACAAAATTTGGTGAGCCAAGTGGGATTTGTGTTCTGATCATTACCACCAAGTATCATCAAGATTGGGTGAGAAAATATTTGCTGGGATTTCGGAAACTCGTTAATTCTTAGAAGCTTGGCCAACCCTCTCAATGAAATTGCTTTTCCTCAGTCTGTGCCTAGGGCTACTTGAAGAGGAAACAAACCATAGAGACAAAACTGAGAACTCCTTTATTTTGTCAAGTTTCAAAGAGCTACTACGAACCATGTTGGATTTAGAGTTCCAAATTCATCTATCTATATAGGAGAGAACAGAGGGAAACCTAAATATAAAAACTGCTACTGTAGGCGAACGCTTCAACCTAGAAGAACAAAATTTGGTGAGCTAAGTGGGATTTGTGTACTGATCATTACCACCAAGTATCATCAAGATTGGGTGAAAAAGTGTTTGTTCGTATTTCAGAAACTCGTTAATTCTTAGAAGCGTGGCAACCCCTCTCAATGAAAGTGTTTTTCCACAGACTGTGCCTAGGGCTACTTGAAGAGGAAACAAACCATTGAACAAAACTGAGAACTCCTTTATTTTGTCAAGTTTCAAAGAGCTACTACACACCATGTTGGATTTAGAGTTCCAAATTCATCTATCTATATAGGAGAGAGCAGAGGGAAACCTAAATATAAAAACTGCTACTGTAGGCGAACGTTTCAACCTAGAAGAACAAAATTTGGTGAGCCAAGTGGGATTTGTGAACTGATCATTACCACCAAGGATCACCAAGATTGGGTGAAAAAATATTTGCTGGAAAATCGGAAACTCGTTAATTCTTAGAAGCTTGGCAGCCCCTCTCGATGAAAGGGCTTTTCCACAGTGTGTGACCAGGGCTACTTGAAAATGAAACAAACTATACAGAAAAAACTGAGAACTTCTTTATATTGTCAAGTTTCCAAGAGCTACTTCGAACCATGTTGGATTTGAGTTCCAAATTCATCTAACTATATAGGAGAGAACAGAGGGAAACCTAAATATAAAAACTGCTACTGTAGACGAACGCTTCAATCTAGAAGAACAAAACTTGGTGAGCCAAGTGGGATTTGTGTATTGATCATTACCACCAAGTATCATCAAGATTAGGTGAAAAAATTTTTGCTGTTATTTCGGAAACTCGATAATTCTTAGAAGCATGGCAACCCTTCTCAATGAAAGTAATTTTCAACTGCCTGTGCCTAGGGCTACTTGAAGAGGAAACAAACCATAGAGACAAAACTGAGAACTCCTTTATTTTGTCAAGATTCAAAGAGCTACTACGAACCATGTTGGATTTAGAGTTACAAATTCATCTATCTATATACGAGAGAGCAGAGGGAAACCTAAATATAAAAACTGCTACTGTAGACGAACGCTTCAACCTCGAAGAACAAATTTTGGTGAGCCAAGTGGGATTTGTGTACTGATCATTATCACCAAGTATCATCAAGATTGGGTGAAAATATGTTTGCTGGTATTTCGGAAACTCGTTAATTCTTAGAAGCTTGGAAATCCCTCTCAATGAAATTGCTTTTCCACAGTCTGTGCCTAGGGCTACTTGAAGAGGAAACAAACCGTAGCTACAAAACTGAGAACTCCTTTATTTTGTCAAGTTTCAAAGAGCTTCTACGAACCATGTTGGATTATAGTTCCAAATTCATCTATCTATATAGGAGTGAGCAGAGGGAAACATAAAAATAAAAACTGCTTCTGTAGACGAACGCTTCAACCTAGAAGAACAAAATTTGGTGAGCCAAGTGGGATTTGTTTACTGAACATTACCACTATGTATCAAGATTGGGTGAAAAAGTTTTTGCTCGTATTTCGGAAACTCGTTAATTCTTAGAAGCTTGGCAACCCCTCTCAATGAAAGTGTTTTTCCACAGACTGTGCCTAGGGCTACTTGAAGAGGATACAAACCATTGAGAAAAAACTGAGAACTCCTTTATTTTGTCAAGTTTCAAAGAGCTACTACGAACCATGTTGGATTTAGAGTTCCAAATTCATCTATCTATATAGAAGAGAGCAGAGGGATACCTAAATATAAAAACTGCTACTGTAGGTGAACGCTTCAACCTAGAAGAACAAAATTTGGTGAGCCAAGTGGGATTTGTGAACTGATCATTACCACCAAGGATCATCAAGATGGGTGAAAAAATATTTGCTGGAAAATCGGAAACTCGTTAATTCTTAGAAGCTTGGCAGCCCCTCTCGATGAAAGTAATTTTCAACTGTCTGTGCCTAGGGCTACTTGAAGAGGAAACAAACCATAGAGACAAAACTGAGAACTCCTTTATTTTGTCAAGATTCAAAGAGCTACTACGAACCATGTTGGATTTAGAGTTACAAATTCATCTGTCTATATACGAGAGAGCAGAGGGAAACCTAAATATAAAAACTGCTACTGTAGACGAACGCTTCAACCTAGAAGAACAAATTTTGGTGAGCCAAGTGGGATTTGTGTTCTGATCATTATCACCAAGTATCATCAAGATTGGGTGAAAAAATATTTGCTGGTATTTCGGAAACTCGTTAATTCTTAGAAGCTTGGAAATCCCTCTCAATGAAATTGCTTTTCCACAGTCTGTGCCTAGGGCTACTTGAAGAGGAAACAAACCATAGCTACAAAACTGAGAACTCCTTTATTTTGTCAAGTTTCAAAGAGCTTCTACGAACCATGTTGGATTATAGTTCCAAATTCACCTATCTATATAGGAGTGAGCAGAGGGAAACATAAATATAAAAACTGCTACTGTAGACGAACGCTTCAACCTAGAAGAACAAAATTTGGTGAGCCAAGTGGGACTTGTGTACTGAACATTACCACTATGTATCATCAAGATTGGGTGAAAAAGTTTTTGCTCGTATTTCGGAAACTCGTTAATTCTTAGACGCTTGGCAACCCCTCTCAATGAAAGTGCTTTTCCACAGTCTGTGCCTAGGGCTACTTGAAGAGGAAACAATCCATAGAGACAAAACTGAGAACTCCTTTATTTTGTCAAGTTTCAAAGAATTACTACTATCCATGTTGGATTTAGAGTTCCAAATTCATCTATCTATATAGGAGAGAACAGAGGGAAAACTAAATATAAAAACTACTACTGCAGATGAACGCTTCAACCTAGAAGAACAAAATTTGGTGAGCCAAGTGTGATTTGTGTACTGATCATTACCACCAAGTATTATCAAGATTGGGTGAAAAAATATTTGCTGGTATTTGGGAAACTAGTTATTTGTTAGAAGCTTGGCAACCCCTCTCGATGAAAGTGCTTTTCCACAGTCTGTGCCTAGGGATCCTTGAAGAGGAAACAAACCATAGAGACAAAACTGAGATCTCCTTTATTTTGTCAAGTTTCAAAGAGCTTCTACGAACTATGTTGGATTTAGAGTTCCAAATTCATCTATCTATACAGGAGTGAACAGAGGGAAACCTAAATATAAAAACTGCTACTGTAGACGAACGCTTCATCCTAGAAGAACAAAATTTGGTGAGCTAAGAGGGATTTGTGTACTGATCATTACCACCAAGTATCATCAAGATTGGGTGAAAAAGTGTTTGCTCGTTTTTCGGAAACTCGTTAATTCTTAGAAGCTTGGCAACCCCTCTCAATGAAAGTGTTTTTCCAAAGACTGTGCCTAGGGCTACTTGAAGAGGATACAAACCATTGAGAAAAAACTGAGAACTCCTTTATTTTGTCAAGTTTCAAAGAGCTACTACAAACCATGTTGGATTTAGAGTTCCAAATTCATCTATCTATATAGGAGAGAACAGAGGGAAACCTAAATATAAAAACTGCTACTGTAGGCGAACGCTTCAACCTAGAAGAACAAAATTTGGTGAGCCAAGTGGGATTTGTGAACTGATCATTACCACCAAGGATCATCAAGATTGGGTGAAAAAATATTTGCTGGAAAATCGGAAACTCGTTAATTCTTAGAAGCTTGGCAGCACCTCTCGATGAAAGTGCTTTTCCACAGTCTGTGCCTAGGGCTACTTGAAAATGAAACAAACTGTAGAGAAAAAACTGAGAACTTCTTTATATTGTCAAGTTTCCAAGAGCTACTTCGAACCATGTTGGATTTGAGTTCCAAATTCATCTAACTATATAGGAGAGAACAGAGGGAAACCTAAATATAAAAACTGCTACTGTAGACGAACGCTTCAACCTAGAAGAACAAAATTTGGTGAGCCAAGTGGGATTTGTGTACTGATCATTACCACCAAGTATCATCAAGATTGGGTGAAAAAGTGTTTGTTCGTATTTCAGAAACTCGTTAATTCTTAGAAGCTTGGCAACCCCTCTCAATGAAAGTGTTTTTCCACAGACTGTGCCTAGGGCTACTTGAAGAGGAAACAAACCATTGAACAAAACTGAGAACTCCTTTATTTTGTCAAGTTTCAAAGAGCTACTACACACCATGTTGGATTTAGAGTTCCAAATTCATCTATCTATATAGGAGAGAGCAGAGGGAAACCTAAATATAAAAACTGCTACTGTAGGCGAACGCTTCAACCTAGAAGAACAAAATTTGGTGAGCCAAGTGGGATTTGTAAACTGATCATTACCACCAAGGATCACCAAGATTGGGTGAAAAAATATTTGCTGGAAAATCGGAAACTCGTTAATTCTTAGAAGCTTGGCAGCCCCTCTCGATGATAGGGCTTTTCCACAGTGTGTGCCCAGGGCTACTTGAAAATGAAACAAACTATACAGAAAAAACTGAGAACTTCTTTATATTGTCAAGTTTCCAAGAGCTACTTCGAACCATGTTGGATTTGAGTTCCAAATTCATCTAACTATATAGGAGAGAACAGAGGGAAACCTAAATATAAAAACTGCTACTGTAGACGAACGCTTCAATCTAGAAGAACAAAATTTGGTGAGCCAAGTGGGATTTGTGTATTGATCATTACCACCAAGTATCATCAAGATTAGGTGAAAAAATTTTTGCTGTTATTTCGGAAACTCGATAATTCTTAGAAGCATGGCAACCCTTCTCAATGAAAGTAATTTTCAACTCTGTGCCTAGGGCTACTTGACAAGGAAACAAACCATTGAGACAAAACTGAGAACTCCTTTATTTTGTCAAGTTTCAAAGAGCTACTACGAACCATGGTGGATTTAGAGTTCCAAATTCATCTATCTATATAGGAGACAACAGAGGGAAACCTAAATATAAAAACTGCTACTGTAGACGAACGCTTCAACCTAGTAGAACAAATTTTGGTGAGAAAAGTGGGATTTGTGTACTGATCATTACCACCAAGTATCATCAAGATTGGTTAAAAAAAATATTTGCTGGTATTTCGGAAACTCGTTAATTCTTAGAAGCGTGGCAACCCCTCTCAAAGAAATTGCTTTTCCACTGTCTGCGCCTACGGCTACTTGAAGAGGAAACAAACCATAGAGACAAAAATGAGAACTCCTTTATTTTGTCAAGTTTCAAAGAGCTACTACGAACCATGTTGGATTTAGAGTTCCAAATTCATCTATCTATAAAGGAGAGAGCAGAGGGAAACCTAAATATAAAAACTGCTACTGTAGGCGAACACTTCAACCTAGAAGAACAAAATTTGGTGAGCCAAGTGGGATTTGTAAACTGATCATTACCAACAAGGATCATCAAGATGGGTGAAAAAATATTTGCTGGAAAATCGGAAACTCGTTAATTCTTAGAAGCTTGGCAGCCCCTCTCGATGAAAGTAATTTTCAACTGTCTGTGCCTAGGGCTACTTGAAGAGGAAACAAACCATAGAGACAAAACTGAGAACTCCTTTATTTTGTCAAGATTCAAAGAGCTACTACGAACCATGTTGGATTTAGAGTTACAAATTCATCTGTCTATATACGAGAGAGCAGAGGGAAACCTAAATATAAAAACTGCTACTGTAGACGAACGCTTCAACCTAGAAGAACAAATTTTGGTGAGCCAAGTGGGATTTGTGTTCTGATCATTATCACCAAGTATCATCAAGATTGGGTGAAAAAATATTTGCTGGTATTTCGGAAACTCGTTAATTCTTAGAAGCTTGGAAATCCCTCTCAATGAAATTGCTTTTCCACAGTCTGTGCCTAGGGCTACTTGAAGAGGAAACAAACCATAGCTACAAAACTGAGAACTCCTTTATTTTGTCAAGTTTCAAAGAGCTTCTACGAACCATGTTGGATTATAGTTCCAAATTCACCTATCTATATAGGAGTGAGCAGAGGGAAACATAAATATAAAAACTGCTACTGTAGACGAACGCTTCAACCTAGAAGAACAAAATTTGGTGAGCCAAGTGGGACTTGTGTACTGAACATTACCACTATGTATCATCAAGATTGGGTGAAAAAGTTTTTGCTCGTATTTCGGAAACTCGTTAATTCTTAGACGCTTGGCAACCCCTCTCAATGAAAGTGCTTTTCCACAGTCTGTGCCTAGGGCTACTTGAAGAGGAAACAATCCATAGAGACAAAACTGAGAACTCCTTTATTTTGTCAAGTTTCAAAGAATTACTACTATCCATGTTGGATTTAGAGTTCCAAATTCATCTATCTATATAGGAGAGAACAGAGGGAAAACTAAATATAAAAACTACTACTGCAGATGAACGCTTCAACCTAGAAGAACAAAATTTGGTGAGCCAAGTGGGATTTGTGTACTGATCATTACCACCAAGTATTATCAAGATTGGGTGAAAAAATATTTGCTGGTATTTGGGAAACTAGTTATTTGTTAGAAGATAGGCAACCCCTCTCGATGAAAGTGCTTTTCCACAGTCTGTGCCTAGGGCTCCTTGAAGAGGAAACAAACCATAGAGACAAAACTGAGATCTCCTTTATTTTGTCAAGTTTCAAAGAGCTTCTACGAACTATGTTGGATTTAGAGTTCCAAATTCATCTATCTATACAGGAGTGAACAGAGGGAAACCTAAATATAAAAACTGCTACTGTAGACGAACGCTTCATCCTAGAAGAACAAAATTTGGTGAGCTAAGAGGGATTTGTGTACTGATCATTACCACCAAGTATCATCAAGATTGGGTGAAAAAGTGTTTGCTCGTTTTTCGGAAACTCGTTAATTCTTAGAAGCTTGGCAACCCCTCTCAATGAAAGTGTTTTTCCAAAGACTGTGCCTAGGGCTACTTGAAGAGGATACAAACCATTGAGAAAAAACTGAGAACTCCTTTATTTTGTCAAGTTTCAAAGAGCTACTACAAACCATGTTGGATTTAGAGTTCCAAATTCATCTATCTATATAGGAGAGAACAGAGGGAAACCTAAATATAAAAACTGCTACTGTAGGCGAACGCTTCAACCTAGAAGAACAAAATTTGGTGAGCCAAGTGGGATTTGTGAACTGATCATTACCACCAAGGATCATCAAGATTGGGTGAAAAAATATTTGCTGGAAAATCGGAAACTCGTTAATTCTTAGAAGCTTGGCAGCACCTCTCGATGAAAGTGCTTTTCCACAGTCTGTGCCTAGGGCTACTTGAAAATGAAACAAACTGTAGAGAAAAAACTGAGAACTTCTTTATATTGTCAAGTTTCCAAGAGCTACTTCGAACCATGTTGGATTTGAGTTCCAAATTCATCTAACTATATAGGAGAGAACAGAGGGAAACCTAAATATAAAAACTGCTACTGTAGACGAACGCTTCAACCTAGAAGAACAAAATTTGGTGAGCCAAGTGGGATTTGTGTACTGATCATTACCACCAAGTATCATCAAGATTGGGTGAAAAAGTGTTTGTTCGTATTTCAGAAACTCGTTAATTCTTAGAAGCTTGGCAACCCCTCTCAATGAAAGTGTTTTTCCACAGACTGTGCCTAGGGCTACTTGAAGAGGAAACAAACCATTGAACAAAACTGAGAACTCCTTTATTTTGTCAAGTTTCAAAGAGCTACTACACACCATGTTGGATTTAGAGTTCCAAATTCATCTATCTATATAGGAGAGAGCAGAGGGAAACCTAAATATAAAAACTGCTACTGTAGGCGAACGCTTCAACCTAGAAGAACAAAATTTGGTGAGCCAAGTGGGATTTGTAAACTGATCATTACCACCAAGGATCACCAAGATTGGGTGAAAAAATATTTGCTGGAAAATCGGAAACTCGTTAATTCTTAGAAGCTTGGCAGCCCCTCTCGATGATAGGGCTTTTCCACAGTGTGTGCCCAGGGCTACTTGAAAATGAAACAAACTATACAGAAAAAACTGAGAACTTCTTTATATTGTCAAGTTTCCAAGAGCTACTTCGAACCATGTTGGATTTGAGTTCCAAATTCATCTAACTATATAGGAGAGAACAGAGGGAAACCTAAATATAAAAACTGCTACTGTAGACGAACGCTTCAATCTAGAAGAACAAAATTTGGTGAGCCAAGTGGGATTTGTGTATTGATCATTACCACCAAGTATCATCAAGATTAGGTGAAAAAATTTTTGCTGTTATTTCGGAAACTCGATAATTCTTAGAAGCATGGCAACCCTTCTCAATGAAAGTAATTTTCAACTCTGTGCCTAGGGCTACTTGACAAGGAAACAAACCATTGAGACAAAACTGAGAACTCCTTTATTTTGTCAAGTTTCAAAGAGCTACTACGAACCATGGTGGATTTAGAGTTCCAAATTCATCTATCTATATAGGAGACAACAGAGGGAAACCTAAATATAAAAACTGCTACTGTAGACGAACGCTTCAACCTAGTAGAACAAATTTTGGTGAGAAAAGTGGGATTTGTGTACTGATCATTACCACCAAGTATCATCAAGATTGGTTAAAAAAAATATTTGCTGGTATTTCGGAAACTCGTTAATTCTTAGAAGCGTGGCAACCCCTCTCAAAGAAATTGCTTTTCCACTGTCTGCGCCTACGGCTACTTGAAGAGGAAACAAACCATAGAGACAAAAATGAGAACTCCTTTATTTTGTCAAGTTTCAAAGAGCTACTACGAACCATGTTGGATTTAGAGTTCCAAATTCATCTATCTATAAAGGAGAGAGCAGAGGGAAACCTAAATATAAAAACTGCTACTGTAGGCGAACACTTCAACCTAGAAGAACAAAATTTGGTGAGCCAAGTGGGATTTGTAAACTGATCATTACCAACAAGGATCATCAAGATGGGTGAAAAAATATTTGCTGGAAAATCGGAAACTCGTTAATTCTTAGAAGCTTGGCAGCCCCTCTCGATGAAAGTAATTTTCAACTGTCTGTGCCTAGGGCTACTTGAAGAGGAAACAAACCATAGAGACAAAACTGAGAACTCCTTTATTTTGTCAAGATTCAAAGAGCTACTACGAACCATGTTGGATTTAGAGTTACAAATTCATCTGTCTATATACGAGAGAGCAGAGGGAAACCTAAATATAAAAACTGCTACTGTAGACGAACGCTTCAACCTAGAAGAACAAATTTTGGTGAGCCAAGTGGGATTTGTGTTCTGATCATTATCACCAAGTATCATCAAGATTGGGTGAAAAAATATTTGCTGGTATTTCGGAAACTCGTTAATTCTTAGAAGCTTGGAAATCCCTCTCAATGAAATTGCTTTTCCACAGTCTGTGCCTAGGGCTACTTGAAGAGGAAACAAACCATAGCTACAAAACTGAGAACTCCTTTATTTTGTCAAGTTTCAAAGAGCTTCTACGAACCATGTTGGATTATAGTTCCAAATTCACCTATCTATATAGGAGTGAGCAGAGGGAAACATAAATATAAAAACTGCTACTGTAGACGAACGCTTCAACCTAGAAGAACAAAATTTGGTGAGCCAAGTGGGACTTGTGTACTGAACATTACCACTATGTATCATCAAGATTGGGTGAAAAAGTTTTTGCTCGTATTTCGGAAACTCGTTAATTCTTAGACGCTTGGCAACCCCTCTCAATGAAAGTGCTTTTCCACAGTCTGTGCCTAGGGCTACTTGAAGAGGAAACAATCCATAGAGACAAAACTGAGAACTCCTTTATTTTGTCAAGTTTCAAAGAATTACTACTATCCATGTTGGATTTAGAGTTCCAAATTCATCTATCTATATAGGAGAGAACAGAGGGAAAACTAAATATAAAAACTACTACTGCAGATGAACGCTTCAACCTAGAAGAACAAAATTTGGTGAGCCAAGTGGGATTTGTGTACTGATCATTACCACCAAGTATTATCAAGATTGGGTGAAAAAATATTTGCTGGTATTTGGGAAACTAGTTATTTGTTAGAAGATAGGCAACCCCTCTCGATGAAAGTGCTTTTCCACAGTCTGTGCCTAGGGCTCCTTGAAGAGGAAACAAACCATAGAGACAAAACTGAGATCTCCTTTATTTTGTCAAGTTTCAAAGAGCTTCTACGAACTATGTTGGATTTAGAGTTCCAAATTCATCTATCTATACAGGAGTGAACAGAGGGAAACCTAAATATAAAAACTGCTACTGTAGACGAACGCTTCATCCTAGAAGAACAAAATTTGGTGAGCTAAGAGGGATTTGTGTACTGATCATTACCACCAAGTATCATCAAGATTGGGTGAAAAAGTGTTTGCTCGTTTTTCGGAAACTCGTTAATTCTTAGAAGCTTGGCAACCCCTCTCAATGAAAGTGTTTTTCCAAAGACTGTGCCTAGGGCTACTTGAAGAGGATACAAACCCTTGAGAAAAAACTGAGAACTCCTTTATTTTGTCAAGTTTCAAAGAGCTACTACAAACCATGTTGGATTTAGAGTTCCAAATTCATCTATCTATATAGGAGAGAACAGAGGGAAACCTAAATATAAAAACTGCTACTGTAGGCGAACGCTTCAACCTAGAAGAACAAAATTTGGTGAGCCAAGTGGGATTTGTGAACTGATCATTACCACCAAGGATCATCAAGATTGGGTGAAAAAATATTTGCTGGAAAATCGGAAACTCGTTAATTCTTAGAAGCTTGGCAGCCCCTCTCGATGAAAGTGCTTTTCCACAGTCTGTGCCTAGGGCTACTTGAAAATGAAACAAACTATAGAGAAAAAACTGAGAACTTCTTTATATTGTCAAGTTTCCAAGAGCTACTTCGAACCATGTTGGATTTGAGTTCCAAATTCATCTAACTATATAGGAGAGAACAGAGGGAAACCTAAATATAAAAACTGCTACTGTAGACGAACGCTTCAACCTAGAAGAACAAAATTTGGTGAGCCAAGTGGGATTTGTGTACTGATCATTACCACCAAGTATCATCAAGATTGGGTGAAAAAGTGTTTGTTCGTATTTCAGAAACTCGTTAATTCTTAGAAGCTTGGCAACCCCTCTCAATGAAAGTGTTTTTCCACACACTGTGCCTAGGGCTACTTGAAGAGGAAACAAACCATTGAACAAAACTGAGAACTCCTTTATTTTGTCAAGTTTCAAAGAGCTACTACACACCATGTTGGATTTAGAGTTCCAAATTCATCTATCTATATAGGAGAGAGCAGAGGGAAACCTAAATATAAAAACTGCTACTGTAGGCGAACGCTTCAACCTAGAAGAACAAAATTTGGTGAGCCAAGTGGGATTTGTGTACTGATCATGACCACCAAGTATCATCAAGATTGGGGTGAAAAAATATTTGCTGGGATTTCGGAAACTCGTTAATTCTTTGAAGCTTGGAAATCCCTCTCAATGAAATTGCTTTTCCACAGTCTGTGCCTAGGGCTACTTGAAGAGAAACAAACCATAGCTACAAAACTGAGAACTCCTTTATTTTGTCAAGTTTCAAAGAGCTTCTACGACCATTGTTGGATTATAGTTCCAAATTCACCTATCTATATAGGAGTGAGCAGAGGAAACATAAATATAAAAACTGCTACTGTAGACGAACGCTTCAACCTAGGAGAACAAATTTTGGTGGGAAAAGTGGGATTTGTTTACTGATCATTACCACCACGTATCATCAAGATTGGTTAAAAAAAATATTTGCTGGTATTTCGAAAACTCGTTAATTCTTAGAAGCGTGGCAACCCCTCTCGATTAAAGTGCTTTTTCCACAGTCTGTGCCTTGGGCTACTTGAATAGGAAACAAACCATAGATACAAAACTGAGAACTCCTTTATTTTGTCAAGTTTCAAAGAGCTACTATGAACCATGTTGGATTTAGAGTTCCAAATTCATTCTATCTATATAGGAGAGAGCAGAGGGAAACCTAAATATAAAAACTGCTACTGTAGGCGAACGCTTCAACCTAGAAGAACAAAATTTGGTGAGCCAAGTGAAATTTGTGAACTGATCATTACCACCAAGGATCATCAAGTTGGGTGAAAAAATATTTGCTGGAAAATCGGAAACTTGTTAATTCTTAGAAGCTTGTCAGCCCTTCTCATTGAAAGTAATTTTCAACTGTCTGTGCCTAGGGCTACTTGAAAATGAAACAAACTATAGAGACAAAACTGAGAACTTCTTTATATTGTCAAGTTTCCAAGAGCTACTTCGAACCATGTTGGATTTAGAGTTCCAAATACATCTAGCTATATAGGATAGAACAGAGGGAAACCTAAATTTATAAACTGCTACTGTAGACGAACGCTTCAACTTAGAAGAACAAATTTTGGTGAGCCAAGTGGGATTTGTATACTGATCATTATCACCAAGTATCATCAAGATTGGGTGAAAAAATATTTGCTGGTATTTCGGAAACTCGTTAATTCTTAGAAGCTTGGAAATCCCTCTCAATGAAATTGCTTTTCCACAGTCTGTGCCTAGGGCTACTTGAACAGGAAACAAACCATAGCTACAAAACTGAGAACTCCTTTATTTGGTCAAGTTTCAAAGAGGTTCTACGAACCATGTTGGATTATTTTTCCAAATTCATCTATCTATATAGGAGTGAGCAGAGGGAAACATAAATATAAAAACTGCTACTGTAGACGAACGCTTCAACCTAGAAGAACAAAATTTGGTGAGCCAAGTGGGATATGTGTACTGAACATTACCACTATGTAAAGTTTAAAAGAGCTACTACGAACCATGTTGAATTTAGAGTTCCAAATTCATCTATCTATATAAAAGAGAGCAGAGGGAAACCTAAATATAAAAACTGCTACTGTAGGCGAACGCTTCAACCTAGAAGAACAAAATTTGGTGAGCCAAGTGGGATTTGTGTACTGATCATTACGACCAAGTATCATCAAGATTGGGTGAAAAAATATTTGCTGGTATTTGGGAAACTAGTTAATTCTTAGAAGCTTGGCAACCCCTCTCGATGAAAGTGCTTTTCCACAGTCTGTGCCTAGGGGTACTTGAAGAGGAATCAAACCATAGAGACAAAACTGAGAACTCCTTTATTTTGTAAAGTTTAAATGAGCTACTGCAAACCATGTTGCATTTAGAGTTCCATATATATCTATCTATATAGGAGAGAACAGAGGGAAACCTAAATATAAAAACTGCTACTGTAGACGAACGCTTCAACCTAGAAGAACAAAATTTGGTGAGCCAAGTTGGAGTTGTGTACTGATCACTACCACTACGGATAATCAAGATTGGGTGAAAAAATATTTGCTGGAATATCGGAAACTGGTTAATTCTTAGAAGCTTGGTAGCCCCTCTCGATGAAAGTGCTTTTCCACAGTCTTTGCCTGGGGCTACTTGAAAAGGAAACAAACCATGGAGAAAAAACAGAGAACTCCTTTATATTGTCAAGTTTCCAAGAGCTAATACGAACCATGTTGGATTTAGAGTTTCAAATTCATCTCTGTATATAGGAGAGAACAGAGGGAAACCTAAATATAAAAACTGCTAATGTAGACGAACGCTTCAACCTTGAAGAACAAAATTTGGTGGACCAAGTGGGATTTGTGTACTGATCATTACCACCAAGTATCATCAAGATTAGGTGAAAAAATTTTTGCTGGTATTTCGGAAACTCGTTAATTCTTAGAAGCTTGGCAACCCTTCTCAATGAAAGTAATTTTCAACTGTCTGTGCCTAGGGCTACTTGAAGAGGAAACAAACCATAGAGACAAAACTGAGAACTCCTTTATTTTGTCAAGTTTCAAAGAGCTACTACAAACCATGTTGGATATATAGTTCCAAATTCATCTGTCTATATAAGAGAGAGCAGAGGGAAACCTAAATATAAAAACTGCTACTGTAGACGAACGCTTCAACCTAGAAGAACAAAATTTGGTGAGCCAAGTGGGATTTGTGTACTGATCATTGTCACCAAGTATCATCAAGATTGGGTGAAAAAATATTTGCTGGTAATTTGGAAACCCGTTAATTATTAGAAGCTTGGAAATCCCTCTCAATGAAATTGCTTTTCCACAGTCTGTGCGTAGGGCTACTTGAAGAGGAAACAAACCATAGCTACAAAACTGAGAACTCCTTTATTTTGTCAAGTTTCAAAGAGCTTCTACGAACCATGTTGGATTATAGTTCCAAATTCATCTATCTATATAGGAGTGAGCAGAGGGAAACATAAATATAAAAACTGCTACTGTAGACGAACGCTTCAACCTAGAAGAACATAATTTGGTGAGCCACGTGGGATTTGTATACTGAACATTACCACTATGTATCATCAAGATTGGGTGAAAAAGTTTTTGCTCGTATTTCGGAAACTCGTTAATTCTTAGACGCTTGGCAACCCCTCTAAATGAAATTGCTTTTCCACAGTCTGTGCCTAGGGCTACTTGAAGAGGAAACAAACCATAGAGACAAAACTGAGAACTCCTTTATTTTGTAAAGTTTAAAAGAGCTACTGCAAACCATGTTGCATTTAGAGTTCCAAATTCATCTATCTATATAGGAGAGAACAGAGGGAAAACTAAATATAAAAACTACTAATGCAGATGAACCCTTCAAACTAGAAGAACAAAATTTGGTGAGCCAAGTGGGATTTGTGTACTGATCATTACCACCAAGTATCATCAAGATTGGGTGAAAAAATATTTGCTGGTATTTGGGAAACTAGTTAATTCTTAGAAGCTTGGCAACCCCTCTCGATGAAAGTGCTTTTCCACAGTCTGTGCCTAGGGATACTTGAAGAGGAAACAAACCATAGAGACAAAACTGAGAACTCCTTTATTTTGTCAAGATTCAAAGAGCTTCTACGAACTATGTTGGATTTAGAGTTCCAAATTCATCTATCTCTACAGGAGTGAGCAGAGGGAAACCTAAATATAAAAACTGCTACTGTAGACGAACGCTTCAACCTAGAAGAAAAAATTTGGTGAGCTAAGAGGATTTGTGTACTGATCATTACCACCAAGTATCATCAAGATTGGGTGAAAAAGTGTTTGCTCATATTTCGGAAACTCGTTAATTCTTAGAAGCTTGGCAACCCCTCTCAATGAAAGTGCTTTTCCACAGTCTGTGCTTAGGGCTACTTAAAGAGGAAACAAACCATAGAGACAAAACTGAGAACTCCTTTATATTGTCAAGTTTCAAAGAGCTACTACAAACCATGTTGGATATATAGTTCCAAATTCATCTGTCTATATAGGAGAGAGCAGAGGGAAACCTAAATATAAAAACTGCTAATGTAGACGAACGCTTCAACCTAGAGGAACAAAATTTGGTGAGCCAAGTGGGATTTGTGTCCTGATCATTACCACCAAGTATCATCAAGATTGGGTAAAAAAATATTTGCTGGTATTTCGGAACTCGATAATTCTTAGAAGCTTGGCAACCCTCTCAATGAAAGTGCTTTTCCACAGTTTTGCTTAGGGCTACTTAAAGAGGAAACAAACCTAGAGACAAAGCTGAGAACTCCTTTATTTTGTCAAGTTTCAAAGAGCTACTACAAACCATGTTGGATTTAGAGTTCCAAATTCATCTATCTATATAGGAGAGAACAGAGGGAAACCTAAATATAAAAACTGCTACTGTACACGAATGCTTCAACCTAGAAGAACAAAATTTCGTGAGCCAAGTGGGATTTGTGTACTGATCATTACCACCAAGTATCTTGAAGATTGGGTGAAAAAATATGTGCTGGTATTTCGTAAACTTGATAATTCTTAGAAGCTTGGCAACCTCTCTCAATGAAAGTGCTTTTCCACAGTCTGTGCTTAGGGCTACTTAAAGAGGAAACAAACCATAGAGACAAAACTGAGAACTCCTTTATTTTGTCAAGATTCAAAGAGCTACTACACACCATGTTGGATTTAGAGTTCCATATTCATCTATCTATATAGGGAGAGAACAGAGGCAAACCTAAATATAAAAACTGCTACTGTAGACGAACGCTTCAACCTAGAAGAACAAAATTTGGTGAGCCAAGTTGGAGTTGTGTACTGATCATTACCACTACGGATAATCAAGATTGGGTGAAAAAATATTTGCTGGAATATAGGAAACTGGTTAATTCTTAGAAGCTTGGTAGCCCCTCTCGATGAAAGTGCTTTTCCACAGTCTTTGCCTGGGGCTACTTGAAAAGGAAACAAACCATGGAGAAAAAACAGAGAACTTTTTTATATTGTCAAGTTTCCAAGAGCTAATATGAACCATGTTGGATTTAGAGTTTCAAATTCATCTCTGTATATAGGAGAGAACAGAGGGAAACCTAAATATAAAAACTGCTAATGTAGACGAACGCTTCAACCTAGAAGAACAAAATTTCCTGAGCCAAGTGGGATTTGTGTACTGATCATTTCCACCCAGTATCATCAAGATTAGTTGAAAAAATTTTTGCTGGTATTTCGGAAACTCGTTAATTCTTAGAAGCTTGGCAACCCTTCTCAATGAAAGTAATTTTCAACTGTCTGTGCCTAGGGCTACTTGAAGAGGAAACAAACCATAGAGACAAAACTGAGAACTCCTTTATTTTGTCAAGATTCAAAGAGCTACTACGAACCATGTTGGATTTAGAGTTCCAAATTCATCTATCTATATACGATAGAGCAGAGGGAAACCTAAATATAAAAACTGCTACTGTAGACGAACGCTTCCAACTAGAAGAACAAAATATGGTGAGCCAAGTGGGATTTGTGTACTGATCATTACCACCAAGTATCATCAAGATTGGGTGAAAAAATATTTGCTGGTATATCGGAAACTCGATAATTCTTAGAAGCTTGGCAACCCTCTCAATGAAAGTGCTTTTCAACAGTCTGCACATAGGGATACTTGAAAATGAAACAAACCATAGAGACAAAACTGAGAACTCCTTTATTTTGTCAAGTTTCAAAGAGCTACTACACACCAAGTTGGACTTAGAGTTCCATATTCATCTATCTATATAGGAGAGAACTGAGGGAAACCTAAATATAAAAACTGCTACTGTAGAAGAACGTTTCAACCTAGAAGAACAAAATTTGGTGAGCCAAGTGGGATTTGTGTTCTAATCATTACCACCAAGTATCATCAAGATTGGGTGAAAAAACATTTGCTGGTATTTCGGAAACTCGTTAATTCTTAGAAGCTTGGCAACCCCTTTCAATGAAAGTGCTTTTCACAGTCTGTGCCTTGGGCTACTTGAATAGGAAACAAAAAATAGAGACAAAACTGAGAACTCCTTTATTTTGTCAAGTTTCAGAGCTACTACAAACCATGTTGGATTTACAGTTCCAAATTCATCTATCTATATAGGAGAGAACAGAGGGAAACCTAAATATAAAAACTGCTACTGTACACGAATGCTTCAACCTGGAAGAACAAAATTTGGTGAGCCAAGTGGGATTTGTGTACTGATCATTACCACCAAGTATCATCAAGATTGGGTGAAAAAATATTTGCTGGTATTTCGGAAAGTCGTTAATTTTTAGAAGCTTGACAACCCCTCTCAATGAAAGTGCTTTTCCACAGTCTGGGCTTAGGGCTACTTAACAGGAAACAAATCATTGAGATAAAACTGAGAACACATTTATTTTGTCAAGTTTCAAAGAGCTACTACGAACCATGTTGGATTTAGAGTTCCAAATTCATCTATCTATATAGGAGAGAGCAGAGGGAAACCTAAATATAAAAACTGCTAGTGTAGACGAACGCTTCAACCTAGAAGAACAAAATTTGGTGAGCCAAGTGGGATTTGTGTACTGATCATTAACACCAAGTATCATCAAGATTGGGTGAAAAAATATTTGCAGGTATTTCGAAACTCGGTAATTACTAGAAGGTTCGCAACCCTTCTCAATGTAAGTACTTTTCAACTTGTCTGTGCCTAGGGCTACTTGAAGAGGAAACAAACCATAGAGACAAAAATGAGAACTCCTTTACTTTGTCAAGTTTCAAAGAGCTACTACGAACCATGTTGGATTGAGAGTTCCAAATTCATCTATCTATATAGGAGAGAGCAGAGGGAAACCTAAATATAAAAACTGCTACTGTAGACGAACGCGTCACCTGGGAGAACAAACTTTGGTGAGCCAAGTGGGATTTGTGTACTGATCATTACCACCAAGTATCATCAAGATTGGGTGAAAAAATACTTGCTGGTATTTCGTAAACTCGTTAATTTTTAGAAGCTTGACAACTTCTCTCAATGAAAGTGCTTTTCCACAGTCTGTGCTTAGGGCTACTTAAAGAGGAAACGAAGCATTGAGATAAAACTGAGAACTCCTTTATTTTGTCAAGTTTCAAAGAGCTACTACGAACCATGTTGGATTTAGAGTTCCAAATTCATCTATCTATATAGGAGAGAGGAGATATAAACCTAAATATAAAAACTGATACTGTAGATGAACGCTTCAACCTAGAAGAACAAAATTTGGTGAGCCATGTGGGATTTGTGTACTGATCATTACCACCAAGTATCATCAAGATTGGGTGAAAAAATATTTGCTGGTATTTCTGAAACTCGTTAATTTTTAGATGCTTGGCAACCCCTCTCAATGAAAGTGCTTTTCCACAGTCTGTGCTTAGGGCTACTTAAAGAGGAAACAAACCATAGAGACAAAACTGAGAACTCCTTTATTTTGTCAACTTTCAAAGAGCTACTACAAACCATGTTGGATATATAGTTCCAAAATCATCTGGTCTATATAGGAGAGAGCAGAGGGAAACCTAAATATAAAAACTGCTACTGTAGACGAACGCTTCAACCTAGAAGAACAAAATTTGGTGAGCCAAGTGGTTTTGTGTACTGATTATTACCACCAAGTATCATCAAGATTGGGTGAAAAAATATTTGCTGGTATTTCGGAAACTCGTTAATTCTTAGAAGCTTGGAAATCCGTCTCAATCAAAGTGCTTGTGCACAGTCTGTGCACAGGGGCTACTTGAATAGGAAACAAAAAATAGAGACAAAACTGAGAACTCCTTTATTTTGTCAAGTTTCAAAGAGCTACTACAAACCATGTTGGATTTAGAGTTCCAAATTGATCTATCTATATAGGAGAGAACAGAGGGAAACCTAAATATAAAAACTGCTACTGTACACGAATGTTTCAACCTAGAAGAACAAAACGTCGTGAGCCAAGTAGGATTTGTGTACTGATCATTACCACCAAGTATCATCAAGATTGGGTGAAAAAATATTTGCTGCATTTCGGAAACTCGATAATTCTTAGAAGCTTGGCAACCCCTCTCCAATAAAAGTGCTTTTCCACAGTCTGTGCTTAGGGCTACTTCAAGAGAAACAAACCATGGAGACAAAACTGAGAACTCCTTTATTTGTCAAGTTTCAAATAGCTACTAAACTCCCTGTTGGATTTAGAGTTCCATATTCATCTATCTATATAGGAGAGAACAGAGGGAAACCTAAATATAAAAACTGCTACTGTAGATGAACGCTTCAACCTAGAAGAACAAAATTTGGTGAAGCCAAGTGGGATTTGTGTAGTGATCATTACCACCAAGTATCATCAAGATTGGGTGAAAAAATATTTGCAGGTATTTCGGAAACTCGTTAATTCTTAGAAGGTTGGCAACCCTTCTCAATGAAAGTACTTTTCAACTTTCTGTGCCTAGGGCTACTTGAAGAGGAAACAAACCATAGAGACAAAACTGAGAACTCCTTTGTTTTGTCAAGATTCAAAGAGCTACTAAGAACCATGTTGGATTTAGAGTTCCAAATTCATCTATCTAATATCGAGAGAGCAGAGGGAAACCTAAATATAAAAACTGCTACTGTAGACGAACGGCTTCAACCTAGAAGAACATAATTTGGTGAGCCAAGTGGGATTTGTTACTGATCATTACCACCAAGTATCATCAAGATTGGGTAAAAGAAATATTTGCTTGTATTTCACCACCAGCCCTGCGTTAATTCTTAGAAGCTTGGCAACCACTCTCGATGAAAGTGCTTTTCCACAGTCTGTGCCTAGGGCTACTTGAAGAGGAAACAAACCATAGAGACAAAACTGAGAACTCCTTTATTTTGTCAAGTTTCAAAGAACTACTACGAACTATGTTGGATTGAGAGTTTCAAATTCACCTCTCTATATACGAGAGAGCAGAGGGAAACCTAAATATAAAAACTAGTACTGTAGACGAACGCTTCAACCTGGAAGAACAAAATTTGGTGAGCCAAGTGGGATTTGTGAACTGATCATTACCACAAAGTATCATCAAGATTGGGTGAAAAAATATTTGCAGGTATTTCGGAAACTCGTTAATTTTAGAAGGTTGGCAACCCCTCTCAATGAAAGTGCTTTTCCACAGTCTGTTCCTATTTCTACTTGAAGAGGAAACAAACCATAGAGAGAAAACTGAGAACTCCTTTATTTTGTCAAGTTTCAAAGAGCTACTACAAACCATGTTGGATTTAGAGTTCCAAATTCATCTATCTATATAAGAGAGAGCAGAGGGAATCCTAAATATAAAAACTGCTACTGTAGACGAACGCTTCAACCTAGAAGAACATAATTTGGTGAGCCAAGTGGGATTTGTGTACTGATCATTACCACCAAGTATCATCAAGATTGGGTGAGAAAATATTTGCTGGTATTTTGGAAACTCGTTAATTCTTAGAAGGTTGGCAACCCTTCTCAATGAAAGTGCTTTTCCACAGTCTGTGCCTAGGGCTACTTGAAAATGAATCAAACTATAGAGAAAAAACTGAGAACTCCTTTATATTGTCAAGTTTCCAAGAGCTACTTCGAACCATGTTGGATTTAGAGTTCCAAATTCATCTATCTATATAGGAGAGAGTAGAGGGAAACCTAAATATAAAAACTGCTAATGTAGACAAAACGCTTCAACCTAGAAGAACAAAATTTGGTGAGCCAAGTGGGATTTGTGAACTGATCATTACCACCAAGGATCTTCAAGATAGGGTGAAAAAATATTTGCTGGAATATCGGAAACTCGTTAATTCTTAGAAGCTTGGCAGCCCCTCTCGATGAAAGTGCTTTTCCACAGTCTGTGCCTAGGGCTACTTGAATAGGAAACAAACTATAGAGAAAAAACTGAGAACTCCTTTATATTGTCAAGTTTCCAAGAGCTACTTCGAACCATGTTGGATTTAGAGTTCCAAATTCATCTATCTATATAGGAGAGAACAGAGGGAAACCTAAATATAAAAACTGCTACTGTAGACGAACGCTTCAACCTAGAAGAACATAATTTGGTGAGCCAAGTGGGATTTGTGTACTGATCATTACCACCAAGTATCATCAAGATTGGGTGAAAAAATATTTGCTGGTATTTTGAAAACTCGTTAATTCTTAGAAGGTTGGCAACCCTTCTCAATGAAAGTGCTTTTCCACAGTCTGTGCCTAGGGCTACTTGAAGAGGAAACAAACCATAGAGACAAAACTGAGAACTAATTTATTTGTCAAGTTTCAAAGAGCTACTACAAACCATGTTGGATTGAGAGTTCCAAATTTATCTATCTATATAGGAGAGAGCAGAGGGAAACCTAAATATAAAAACTGCTACTGTAGACGAACGCTTCAACCTGGAAGAACAAAATTTGGTGAGCCAAGTGGGATTTGTGAACTGATCATTACCACCAAGTATCATCAAGATCGGTTGAAAAAATATTTATTGTATTTCGGAAACTCGTTAATTCTTCGAAGCTTGGCAACAACTCTCAATGAAAGTGCTTTTCCACAGTCTGTGCATAGGGCTACTTGAATAGGAAACAAAAAATGGAGACAAAACTGAGAACTCCTTTATTTTGTCAAGTTTCAAAGAGCTACTACAAACCATGTTGGATTGAGAGTTCCAAATTCATCTATCTATATAGGAGAGAACAGAGGGAAACCTAAATATAAAAAACTGCTACTCTATACGAATGCTTCAACCTAGAAGAACAAAATTTCGTGAGCCAAGTGGGATTTGTGTACTGATCATTAACACCAAGTATCATCAAGATTGGGTGAAAAAATACTTGCTGGTATTTCGTAAACTCGTTAATTTTTAGAAGCTTGACAACTTCTCTCAATGAAAGTGCTTTTCCACAGTCTGTGCTTAGGGCTACTTAAAGAGGAAACGAAGCATTGAGATAAAACTGAGAACTCCTTTATTTTGTCAAGTTTCAAAGAGCTACTACGAACCATGTTGGATTTAGAGTTCCAAATTCATCTATCTATATAGGAGAGAGCAGATATAAACCTAAATATAAAAACTGCTACTGTAGACGAACGCTTCAACCTAGAAGAACAAAATTTGGTGAGCCATGTGGGATTTGTGTACTGATCATTACCACCAATTATCATCAAGATTGGGTCAAAAAATATTTTCTGGTATTTCTGAAACTCTTTAATTTTTAGATGCTTGGCAACCCCTCTCAATGAAAGTGCTTTTCCACAGTCTGTGCTTAGGGCTACTTAAAGAGGAAACAAACCATAGAGACAAAACTGAGAACTCCTTTATTTTGTCAACTTTCAAAGAGCTACTACAAACCATGTTGGATATATAGTTCCAAAATCATCTGTCTATATAGGAGAGAGCAGAGGGAAACCTAAATATAAAAACTGCTACTGTAGACGAACGCTTCAACCTAGAAGAACAAAATTTGGTGAGCCAAGTGGTTTTGTGTACTGATCATTACCACCAAGTATCATCAAGATTGGGTGAAAAAATATTTGCTGGTATTTCGGAAACTCGTTAATTCTTAGAAGCTTGGAAATCCGTCTCAATCAAAGTGCTTGTCCACAGTCTGTGCACAGGGCTACTTGAATAGGAAACAAAAAATAGAGACAAAACTGAGAACTCCTTTATTTTGTCAAGTTTCAAAGAGCTACTACAAACCATGTTGGATTTAGAGTTCCAAATTGATCTATCTATATAGGAGAGAACAGAGGGAAACCTAAATATAAAAACTGCTACTGTACACGAATGTTTCAACCTAGAAGAACAAAACGTCGTGAGCCAAGTAGGATTTGTGTACTGATCATTACCACCAAGTATCATCAAGATTGGGTGAAAAAATATTTGCTGCATTTCGGAAACTCGATAATTCTTAGAAGCTTGGCAACCCCTCTCAATGAAAGTGCTTTTCCACAGTCTGTGCTTAGGGCTACTTGAAGAGGAAACAAACCATAGAGACAAAACTGAGAACTCCTTTATTTTGTCAAGTTTCAAATAGCTACTAAACTCCCTGTTGGATTTAGAGTTCCATATTCATCTATCTATATAGGAGAGAACAGAGGGAAACCTAAATATAAAAACTGCTACTGTAGATGAACGCTTCAACCTAGAAGAACAAAATTTGGTGAGCCAAGTGGGATTTGTGTAGTGATCATTACCACCAAGTATCATCAAGATTGGGTGAAAAAATATTTGCAGGTATTTCGGAAACTCGTTAATTCTTAGAAGGTTGGCAACCCTTCTCAATGAAAGTACTTTTCAACTTTCTGTGCCTAGGGCTACTTGAAGAGGAAACAAACCATAGAGACAAAACTGAGAACTCCTTTGTTTTGTCAAGATTCAAAGAGCTACTAAGAACCATGTTGGATTTAGAGTTCCAAATTCATCTATCTATATACGAGAGAGCAGAGGGAAACCTAAATATAAAAACTGCTACTGTAGACGAACGCTTCAACCTAGAAGAACATAATTTGGTGAGCCAAGTGGGATTTGTGTACTGATCATTACCACCAAGTATCATCAAGATTGGGTAAAAGAAATATTTGCTGGTATTTCGGAAACTCGTTAATTCTTAGAAGCTTGGCAACCACTCTCGATGAAAGTGCTTTTCCACAGTCTGTGCCTAGGGCTACTTGAAGAGGAAACAAACCATAGAGACAAAACTGAGAACTCCTTTATTTTGTCAAGTTTCAAAGAACTACTACGAACTATGTTGGATTGAGAGTTTCAAATTCACCTCTCTATATACGAGAGAGCAGAGGGAAACCTAAATATAAAAACTAGTACTGTAGACGAACGCTTCAACCTGGAAGAACAAAATTTGGTGAGCCAAGTGGGATTTGTGAACTGATCATTACCACAAAGTATCATCAAGATTGGGTGAAAAAATATTTGCAGGTATTTCGGAAACTCGTTAATTTTAGAAGGTTGGCAACCCCTCTCAATGAAAGTGCTTTTCCACAGTCTGTTCCTATTTCTACTTGAAGAGGAAACAAACCATAGAGAGAAAACTGAGAACTCCTTTATTTTGTCAAGTTTCAAAGAGCTACTACAAACCATGTTGGATTTAGAGTTCCAAATTCCAAATTCATCTATCTATATAAGAGAGAGCAGAGGGAATCCTAAATATAAAAACTGCTACTGTAGACGAACGCTTCAACCTAGAAGAACAAAATTTGGTTAGCCAAGTGGGATTTGTGTACTGATCATTACCACCAAGTATCATCAAGATTGGGTGAGAAAATATTTGCTGGTATTTTGGAAACTCGTTAATTCTTAGAAGGTTGGCAACCCTTCTCAATGAAAGTGCTTTTCCACAGTCTGTGCCTAGGGCTACTTGAAAATGAATCAAACTATAGAGAAAAAACTGAGAACTCCTTTATATTGTCAAGTTTCCAAGAGCTACTTCGAACCATGTTGGATTTAGAGTTCCAAATTCATCTATCTATATAGGAGAGAGTAGAGGGAAACCTAAATATAAAAACTGCTAATGTAGACGAACGCTTCAACCTAGAAGAACAAAATTTGGTGAGCCAAGTGGGATTTGTGAACTGATCATTACCACCAAGGATCATCAAGATAGGGTGAAAAAATATTTGCTGGAATATCGGAAACTCGTTAATTCTTAGAAGCTTGGCAGCCCCTCTCGATGAAAGTGCTTTTCCACAGTCTGTGCCTAGGGCTACTTGAATAGGAAACAAACTATAGAGAAAAAACTGAGAACTCCTTTATATTGTCAAGTTTCCAAGAGCTACTTCGAACCATGTTGGATTTAGAGTTCCAAATTCATCTATGTATATAGGAGAGAACAGAGGGAAACCTAAATATAAAAACTGCTACTGTAGACGAACGCTTCAACCTAGAAGAACATAATTTGGTGAGCCAAGTGGGATTTGTGTACTGATCATTACCACCAAGTATCATCAAGATTGGGTGAAAAAATATTTGCTGGTATTTTGAAAACTCGTTAATTCTTAGAAGGTTGGCAACCCTTCTCAATGAAAGTGCTTTTCCACAGTCTGTGCCTAGGGCTACTTGAAGAGGAAACAAACCATAGAGACAAAACTGAGAACTAATTTATTTGTCAAGTTTCAAAGAGCTACTACAAACCATGTTGGATTGAGAGTTCCAAATTTATCTATCTATATAGGAGAGAGCAGAGGGAAACCTAAATATAAAAACTGCTACTGTAGACGAACGCTTCAACCTGGAAGAACAAAATTTGGTGAGCCAAGTGGGATTTGTGAACTGATCATTACCACCAAGTATCATCAAGATCGGTTGAAAAAATATTTATTGTATTTCGGAAACTCGTTAATTCTTCGAAGCTTGGCAACAACTCTCAATGAAAGTGCTTTTCCACAGTCTGTGCATAGGGCTACTTGAATAGGAAACAAAAAATGGAGACAAAACTGAGAACTCCTTTATTTTGTCAAGTTTCAAAGAGCTACTACAAACCATGTTGGATTGAGAGTTCCAAATTCATCTATCTATATAGGAGAGAACAGAGGGAAACCTAAATATAAAAAACTGCTACTCTATACGAATGCTTCAACCTAGAAGAACAAAATTTCGTGAGCCAAGTGGGATTTGTGTACTGATCATTAACACCAAGTATCATCAAGATTGGGTGAAAAAATATTTGCTGGTATTCGAAAACTCGATAATTCTTAGAAGCTTGGCAACCCCTCTCAATGAAAGTGCTTTTCCACAGTCTGTGTTTAGGGCTACTTGAAGAGGAAACAAACAATAGAGACAAAACTGAGAACTCCTTTATTTTGTCAAGTTTCAAAGAGGTACTACACACCATGTTGGATTTAGAGTTCCATATTCTTCTATCTATATAGGAGAGAACAGAGGGAAACCTAAATATAAAAACTGCTACTGTAGACAAACGCTTCAACCTAGAAGAACAAAATTTTGTGAGCCAAGTGGGATTTGTGTGCTGATCATTACCACCAAGTATCATCAAGATTGGGTGAAAAAATATTTGCTGGTATTTCGGAAACTCGTTAATTCTTAGAAGCTTGTCCAACCCTCTCAATGAAATTGCTTTACCTCAGTCTGTGCCTAGGGCTACTTGAAGAGGAAACAAACCATAGAGACAAAACTTAGAACTCCTTTATTTTGTCAAGTTTCAAAAAGCTTCTACGAACCATGTTGGATTTAGAGTTCGAAATTCATCTATCTATACAGGAGTGAGCAGAGGGAAACCTAAATATAAAAACTGCTACTGTAGACGAACGCTTCAACCTAGAAGAACAAAATTTGGTGAGCCAAGAGGGATTTGTGTACTGATCATTACCACCAAGTATCATCAAGATTGGGTAAAAGAAATATTTGCTGGTATTTCGGAAACTCGTTAATTCTTAGAAGCTTGGCAACCCCTCTCGATGAAAGTGCTTTTCCACAGTCTGTGCATAGGGCTACTTGAAGAGGAAACAAACCATAGAGACAAAACAGAGAACTCCTTTATTTTGTCAAGTTTCAAAGAGCTACTACGAACCATGTTGGATTGATAGTTCCAAATTCACCTCTCTATATACGAGAGAGCAGAGGGAAACCTAAATATAAAAACTGCTACTGTAGACGAACGCTTCAACCTGGAAGAACAAAATTTGGTGAGCCAAGTGGGATTTGTGAACTGATCATTACCACAAAGTATCATGAAGATTGGGTGAAAAAATATTTGCAGGTATTTCGGAAACTCGTTAATTTTAGAAGGTTGGCAACCCCTCTCAATGAAAGTGCTTTTCCACAGTCTGTTCCTATGGCTACTTGAAGAGGAAACAAACCATAGAGAGAAAACTGAGAACTCCTTTATTTTGTCAAGTTTCAAAGAGCTACTACAAACCATGTTGGATTTAGAGTTCCAAATTCATCTATCTATATAAGAGAGAGCAGACGGAATCCTAAATATAAAAACTGCTACTGTAGCTGAACGCTTCAACCTAGAAGAACAAAATTTGGTGAGCCAAGTGGGATTTGTGAACTGATCATTACCACCATGTATCATCAAGACTGGGTGAAAAAAAATTTGCTGGTGTTTCGGAAACTCGTTAATTCTTAGAAGCTTGGCAACCCCGCTCAATGAAAGTGCTTTTCCACAGTCTGTGCTTAGGGCTACTTGAATAGAAAACAAAAAATAGAGACAAAACAAAAACTCCTTTATTTTGTCAAGTTTCAAAGAGCTACTACAAACCATGTTGGATATATAGTTCCAAATTCATCTGTCTATATATGAGAGAACAGAGGGAAACCTGAATATAAAAACTGCTACTGTACACGTATGCTTCAACCTAGAAGAACAAAATTTCGTGAGCCATGTGGGATTTGTGTACTGATCATTACCACCAAGTATCATCAAGATTGGGTGAAAAAATATTTGCTGGTATTTCGGAAACTCGATAATTCTTAGAAGCTAGGCAACCCCTCTCAATGAAAGTGCTTTTCCACAGTCTGTGCTTAGGGCTACTTGAAGAGGAAACAACCATAGAGACAAAACTGAGAACTCCTTTATTTTGTCAAGTTTCTAAGAGCTACTACGAACCATGTTGGATTTAGAGTTCCAAATTCATCTATCTATATAGGAGAGAGTAGAGGGAAACCTAAATATAAAAACTGCTAATGTAGACGAACGCTTCAACCTAGAAGTCAAAATTTGGTGAGCCAAGTGGGATTTGTGAACTGATCATTACCACCAAGGATCATCAAGATAGGCTAAAAAAATATTTGCTGGAATATCGGAAACTCGTTAATTCTTAGAAGCTTGGCAGCCCCTCTCGATGAAAGTGCTTTTCCACAGTCTGTGCTTAGGGCTACTTGAAGAGGAAACAACCATAGAGACAAAACTGAGAACTCCTTTATTTTGTAAAGTTTCTAAGAGCTACTACGAACCATGTTGGATTTAGAGTTCCAAATTCATCTATCTATATAGGAGAGAACAGAGGGAAACCTAAATATAAAAACTGCTACTGTAGACGAACGCTTCAACCTAGAAGAACATAATTTGGTGAGCCAAGTGGGATTTGTGTACTGATCATTACCACCAAGTATCATCAAGATTGGGTGAGAAAATATTTGCTGGTATTTTGGAAACTCGTTAATTCTTAGAAGGTTGGCAACCCTTCTCAATGAAAGTGCTTTTCCACAGTCTGTGCCTAGGGCTACTTGAAGAGGAAACAAACCATAGAGACAAAACTGAGAACTCCTTTATTTTGTCAAGTTTCAAAGAGCTACTACGAACCATGTTGGATTGAGAGTTCCAAATTCATCTAACTATTTACGAGAGAGCAGAGGGAAACCTAAAAATAAAAACTGCTACTGTAGACGAACGCTTCAACCTAGAAGAACAAATTTTGGTCAGCCAAGTGGGATTTGTGTACTGATCATTACCACCAAGTATCATCAAGATTGGGTAAAAAAAAATTTGCTGGTATTTCAGAAACTCGTTAATTCTTAGACGCTTGGCAACCCCTCTCGATGAAAGTGCTTTTCCACAGTCTGTGCCTAGGGCTACTTGAAGAGGAAACAAACCATAGAGACAAAACGGAGATCTCCTTTATTTTGTCAAGTTTCAAAGAGCTACTACGAACCATGTTGGATTGAGAGTTCCAAATTCATCGAACTATTTACGAGAGAGCAGAGAGAAAACTAAATATAAAAACTGCTACTGTAGACGAACGCTTCAACCTAGAAGAACAAAATTTGGTGAGCCAAGTGGGATTTGTGTACTGATCATTACCATCAAGTATCATCAAGATTGGGTGAAAAAATATTTGCTGGTATTTCGGAAACTCGTTAATTATTAGAAGCTTGGCAACCCCGCTCAATGAAAGTGCTTTTCCACAGTCTGTGCCTAGGGCTACTTGAAGAGGAAACAAACCATAGAGACAAAACTGAGAACTCCTTTGTTTTGTCAAGTTTAAAAGAGCTACTACAAACCATGTTGGATATACAGTTCCAAATTCATCTGTCTATATAGGAGAGAGCAGAGGGAAACCTAAATATAAAAACTGCTACTGTAGACGAACGCTTCAACCTAGAAGAACAAAATTTGGTGAGCCAAGTGGGACTTGTGAACTGATCATTACCACCAAGTATCATCAAGATTGGGTGAAAAAATATTTGCTGGTATTTCGAAAACTCGTTAATTCTTAGAAGCTTGTCAACCCCTCTCAATGAAAGTGCTTTTCCACAGTCTGTGCATAGGGCTACTTGAATAGGAAACAAAAAATGGAGACCAAACTGAGAACTCCTTTATTTTCTCAAGTTTCAAAGAGCTACTACAAACCATGTTGGATTTAGACTTCCAAATTAATCTATCTATATAGGAGAAAACAGAGGGAAATCTAAACATAAAAACCGCTCCTGTACATGAATGCTTCAACCTAGAAGAACAAAATTTCGTGAGCCAAGTGGGATTTTTGTACTGATCATTACCACTAAGTATCATCAAGATTGGTTGAAAAAGTGTTTGCTCGAATTTCGGAAACTCCTTAATTCTTAGAAGCTTGGCAACCCCCCTCAATGAAAGTGCTTTTCCACAGTCTGTGCCTAGGGCTACTTGAAGAGGAAACAAACTATAGAGACAAAACTGAGAACTCCTTTATTTTGTCAAGTTTCAAAGAGCTACTACGAACCATGTTGAATTTAGAGTTCCAAATTCATCTATCTATATAGGAGAGAGCAGAGGGAAACCTAAATATAAAAACTGCTACTGTAGACGAACGCATCAACATAGAAGAACAAAATTTGGTGAGCCAAGAAGGATTTGTGAACTGATCATTACCACCAAGGATCATCAAGATAGGGTGAAAAAATATTTGCTGGAATATCGGAAACTCGTTAATTCTTAGAAGCTTGGCAGCCCCTCTCGATGAAAGTGCTTTTCCACAGTCTGTGCCTAGGGCTACTTGAAAAGGAAACAAACTATAGAGAAAAAACTGAGAACTCCTTTATATTGTCAAGTTTCCCATAGCTACTTTGAACCATGTAGGATTTAGAGTTCCAAATTCATCTATCTATATAAAAGAGAACAGAGGGAAACCTAAATATAAAAACTACTACTGTAGACGAACGCTTCAACCTAGAAGAACAAAATTTGGTGAGCCAAGTGGGATTTGTGTACTTATCATTACCACCAAGTATCATCAAAATTGGGTGAAAAAATATTTGCACGTATTTCAGAAACTCCTTAATTCTTAGAAGGTTGGCAACCCCTCTCAATGAAAATGCTTTCCACATTCTGTGCCTAGGGCTACTTGAAGAGGAAACAAACCATAGAGACAAAACTGACAACTCCTTTATTTTGTCAAGTTTCAAAGAGCTATTACGAACGATGTTGGATTTAGATTTCAAAATTCATCTATCTATTTAGGAGAGAAAAGAGGGAAACCTAAATATAAGAACTGCTACTGTAGACGAACGCTTCAACCTAGAAGAACAAAATTTGGTGAGCCAAGTGGGATTTCTGTACTGATCATTACCACCAAGTATCATCAAGATTGGGTGAAAAAATATTTGCTGGTATTTCGGAAACTGGTTAATTCTTAGAAGCTTGGCAACCCCTCTCAATGAAATTGCTTTTCCACAGTCTGTGCCTAGGGCTACTTGAAGAGGAAACAAACCATAGAGACAAAACTGAGAACTCCTTTATTTTGTCGAGTTTCAAAGAGCTACTACGAACCATGTTAAATTTAGAGTTCCAAATTCATCTATCTATATAGGAGAGAGCAGAGGGAAACCTAAATATAAAAACTGCTACTGTAGACGAACGCTTTAACCTAGAAGAACAAAATTTGGTCAGCCAAGTGGGACCTGTGTACTGATCATTACCACCAAGTGTCATCAAGATTGGGAGAAAAAGTGTTTGCTCGTATTTCAGAAACTCGTTAATTCTTAGAAGATTGGCAACCCCTCTCAATGAAAGTGCTTTTCCACAGTCTGTGCCTAAGGCTACTTGAAGAGGAAACAAACCATAGTGAAAAAAGTGAGAACTCCTTCATTTTGTCAAGTTTCAAAGAGCTACTACGAACCATGTTAGATTGAGAGTTCCAAATTCATCTATCTGTATAGGAGAGAGCAGAGGGAAACCTAAATTTATAAACTGCTACTGTAGACGAACGCTTCAACCTAGAAGAACAAAATTTGGTGAGCCAAGTGGGATTTGTGAACTGATCATTACCACCAAGGATCATCAAGATTGGGTGAAAAAATATTTGCTGGAATATCGGAAACTCGTTAATTCTTTGAAGCTTGGCAGCCCCTCACGATGAAAGTGCTTTTCCACAGTCTGTGCCTAGGGCTACTTGAAAAGGAAAAAAACCATAGAGAAAAAACTGAGAACTCTTTTATATTGTCAAGTTTCCAACAGCAACTACGAACCATGTTGAATTTAGAGTTCCAAATTCATCTATCGATATAGGAGAGAACAGAGGGAAACCTAAATATAAAAACTGCTACTGTAGACGAACGCTTCAACCTAGAAGAACATAATTTGGTGAGCCAAGTGGGATTTGTGTACTGATCATTACCAACATGTATCATCAAGATTGGGTGGAAAAATATTTGCTGGTATTTCGGAAACTCATTAATTTTTAGAAGGTTGGCAACCCTTCTCAATGAAAGTGCTTTTCCACAGTGTGTGCCTAGGGCTACTTGAAGAGGAAACAAACCATAGAGACAAAACTGAGATCTCCTTTATTTTGTCAAGTTTCAAAGAGCTACTACGAACCATGTTGGATTGAGAGTTCCAAATTCATCTAACTATTTACGAGAGAGCAGAGGGAAAACTAAATATAAAAACTGCTACTGCCGACGATCGCTTCAACCTAGAAGAACAAAATTTGGTGAGCCAAATGGGATTTGTGTACTGATCATTACCACGAAGTATCATCAAGATTGGGTGAAAAAATATTTGCAGGTATTTCGGAAACTCGTTAATTCTTAGAAGGTTGGCAACCCCTCTCAATGAAAGTGCTTTTTCACAGTCTGTGCCTAGGGCTACATGAAGAGGAAACAATCCATAGAGACAAAACTGAGAACTCCTTTATTTTGTCAAGTTTCAAAGAGCTATTACAAACCATGTTGGATTTAGAGTTCCAAATTCATCTATCTATATAGGATTGAGCAGAAGGAAATCTAAATATAAAAACTGCTACTGTAGACGAACGCTTCAACCTAGAAGAACAATATTTGGTGAGCCAAGTGGGAATTTTGTACTGATCATTACCACCAAGTGTCATCAAGATTGGGTGAAAAAATATTTGCTGGTATTTCGGAAACTCGTTAATTCTTAGAAGCTTGACAACCCCTCTCAATGAAAGTGCCTTTACACAGTCTGTGCTTAGGGCTACTTAAAGAGGAAACAAACCATAGAGACAAAACTGAGAACTCCTTTATTTTGTCAAGTTTCAAAGAGCTACTACAAACCATGTTGGATTTAGAGTTCCAAATTCATCTATCTATATAGGATTGAGCAGAAGGAAATCTAAATATAAAAACTGCTACTGTAGACGAACGCTTCAACCTAGAAGAACAAAATTTGGTGAGCCAAGTGGGATTTGGGTACTGATCATTACCACCAAGTATCATCAAGATTGGGTGAAAAAATATTTGCAGTTATTTCGGAAACTCGTTAATTCTTAGAAGGTTGGTAACCCCTCTCAATGAAAGTGCTTTTCCATAGTCTGTGCCTAGGGCTACTCAAGAGGAAACAAACCATAGAGACAAAACTGAGAACTCCTTTATTTTGTCAAGTTTCAAAGAGCTACTACAAACCATGTTGGATATAGAGTTCCAAATTCATCTATCTATATAGGAGAGAACAGAAGGAAACCTAATAATAAAAAGTGCTACTGTACACGAACGGTTCAACCTAGAAGAAGAAAATTTTGTGAGCCAAGTGGGATTTGTGTACTGATCATTACCACCAAGTATCATCAAGATTGCGTAAAAAAATATTTGCTGGTATTTCGGAAACTCGTTAATTCTTAGAAGCTTGCCAACCCCTCTCGATGAAAGTGCTTTTCCACAGTGTGTGCCTAGGGCTACTTGAAGAGGAAACAAACCATAGAGACAAAAGTGAGAACTCCTTTATTTTGTCAAGTTTCAAAGAGCTACTACGAACCATGTTGGATTTAGAGTTCCAAATTCATCTATCTATATAGCGGAGTGCAGAGGGAAACCTAAATATAAAAACTGCTACTGTAGACGAACTTTTCAACCTAGAAGAACAAAATATGGTGAGCCAAGTGGGATTTGTGTACTGATCATTACCACCACGTATCATCAAGATTGGGTGAAAAATTATTTGGTGGTATTTCGGAAACTCGTTAATTCTTAGAAGCTTGACAACCCCTCTAAATGAAAGTGCTTTTCCACAGTCTGTGCTTAGGGCTACTTGAAAAGGAAACAAACCATAGAGACAAAACTGAGAACTCCTTTATTTTGTCACGTTTCAAAGAGCTACTACGAACCATGTTGGATTTAGAGTTCCAAATTCATCTATCTATATAGGAGAGAGCAGAGGGAATATTAAAATAAAAACTGCTACTGTAGACGAACGCTTCAACCAAGAGGAACAAAATTGGGTGAGCCAAGTGGGATTTGTGTACTGATGATTACCACCAAGTATCATCAAGATTGGTTGAAAAAGTGTTTGCTCATATTTCCGAAAACTCGTTAATTCTTAGAAGCATGGCAACCCTCTCAATGAAAGTGCTTTTCCACAGTCTGTGCCTAAGGCTACTTGAAGAGGAAACAAACCATAGAGACAAAACTGAGAACTCTTTTATTTTGTAACGTTTCAAAGAGCTACTACAAACCATGTTGGATTTAGAGTTCCAAATTCATCTATCTATATAGGAGAGAACAGAGGGAAAACTAAATATAAAACAACTACTGTAGATGAACGCTTCAACCTAGAAGAACAAAATTTGGTGAGCCAAGTGGGATTTGTGTACTGATCATTACCACCAAGTATCATCAAGATTGGGTGAAAAATATTTGCTGGTGTTTGGGACACTCGTTAATTCTTAGAAGCTTGGCAACCCCTCTCGATGAAAGTGCTTTCACAGTCTGTGCCAAGGGCTATGAAGAGGAAACAAACCTTAGAGACAAAACTGAGAACTCCTTTATATTGTCAGGTTTCCAAGAGCTACTACGAACCATGTTGGATTTAGAGTTCCAAATTCATCTATCTATATAGGAGAGAACAGAGGAAAACCTAAATATAAAAACATCTACTGTAGACGAACGCTTCAAAATAGAAGAACAAAATTTGGTGAGTTAAGTGGAATTTGTGTACTGATCATTACCACCAAGTATCATCAAGATTGGGTGAAAAAATATTTGCTGGTGTTTGGGACACTCGTTAATACTTAGAAGCTTGGCAACCACTCTCAATGAAAGTGCTTTTCCACAGTGTGTGCCTAGGGCTACTTGAAGAGAAACAAACCATAGAGACAAAACTGAGAACTCCTTTATTTTGTCAAGTTTCAAAGAGCTACTAGGAACCATGTTGGATTTAGAGTTCCAAATTCATCTATCTATTATAGGAGAGAGCAGAGGGAAAACTAAATATAAAAACAACTACTGTAATGAAAGCTTCAACCTAGAAGAACAAAAATTTGGTGAGCCAAGTGGAATTTGTGTACTGATCATTACCACCAAGTATCATCAAGATTGGTGAAAAAATATTTGCTGCTATTTCGGAAACTCGTAAATTCTTATAAGCTTGACAACCCCTCTCAATGAAAGTGCTTTTAACAGTCTATGCTTAGGGCTACTTAAAGAGGAAACAAACCATAGACACAAAACTGAGAACTCCTTTATTTTGTCAAGTTTCAAAGAGCTACTACGAACCATGTTGGATTTAGAGTTCCAAATTCATCTATCTATATAGGAGAGATCAGATGGAAATCTAAATATAAAAACTGCTACTGTAGACGAACGCTTCAACCTAGAAGAACAAAATTTGGTGAGCCAAGTGGGATTTGTGTACTGATCATTACCACCAAGTATCATCAAGATTGGGTGAAAGAATATTTGCTGTTATTTCGGAAACGCGTTAATTCTTAGAGCTTGACAATCCCTCTAAATGAAAGTGCTTTTACACAGTCTGTGCTTAGGGCTATTTAAAGAGGAAACAAACCATAGAGACAAAACTGAGAGAACTCCTTTATTTTGTCAAGTTTCAAAGAGCTACTACAAACCATGTTGGATTTAGAGTTCCAAATTTCATCTATCTATAATGGGAGAGCAGCTGGAAATCTAAATATAAAAACTGCTACTGCCGACGAACGCTTCAACCTAGAAGAACAAAATTTGGTGAGCCAAATGGGATTTGTGTACTGATCATTACCACCAAGTATCATCAAGATTGGTGAAAAAATATTTGCAGGTATTTCGGAAACTCGTTAATTCTTAGAAGGTTGGCAACCCCTCTCAATGAAAGTGCTTTTCCACACTCTGTGCCTAGGCTACTTGAAGAGGAAACAAACCATAGAGACAAAACTGAGAACTCTGTATTTTGTCAAGTTTCAAAGAGCTACTCCAAACCATGTTGGATTTAGAGTTCCAAATTCATCTATCTATATAGGAGAGAACAGAGGGAAACCTAAATATAAAAACTGCTTCTGTAGACGAACGCTTCAACCTAGAAGAACAATATTTGGTGAGCCAAGTGGGAATTTTGTACTGATCATTACCACCAAGTGTCATCAAGATTGGGTGAAAAAATATTTGCTGGTATTTCGGAAACTCGTTAATTCTTAGAAGCTTGACAACCCCTCTCAATGAAAGTGCTTTTACACAGTCTGTGCTTAGGGCTACTTAAAGAGGAAACAAACCATAGAGACAAAACTGAGAACTCCTTCATTTTGTCAAGTTTCATAGAGCTACTACAAACCATGTTGGATTTAGAGTTCCAAATTCATCTATCTCTACAGGAGTGAGCAGAGGGAAACATAAATATAAAAACTGCTACTGTAGACGAACGCTTCAACCTAGAAGAACAAAATTTGGTGACCAAGTGGGATTTGTGTACTGAACATTACCACTATGTATCATCAAGATTGGGTGTAAAAGTTTTTGCTCGTATTTCGGAAACTCGTTAATTCTTAGATGCTTGGCAACCCCTCTCAATGAAAGTGATTTTCCACAGTCTGTGCCTAGGGCTTCTTGAAGAGGAAACAAACCATAGAGACAAAACTGAGAACTCCTTTATTTTGTAAAGTTTAAAAGAGTTACTGCAAACCATGTTGCATTTAGAGTTTCAAATTCATCTATCTATATAGGACAGAACAGAGGGAAAACTAAATATAAAAACTACTACTGCAGATGAACGCTTCAACCTAGAAGAACAAAATTTGGTGAGCCAAGTGGGATTTGTGTACTGATCATTACCACCAAGTATCATCAAGATTGGGTGAAAAAATATTTGCTGGTATTTGGGAAACTAGTTATTTCTTAGAAGCTTGGCAACCCCTCTCGATGAAAGTGCTTTTCCACAGTCTGTGCCTAGGGCTCCTTGAAGAGGAAACAAACCATAGAGACAAAACTGAGAACTCCTTTATTTTGTCAAGTTTCAAAGAGCTTCTACGAACCATGTTGGATTATAGTTCCAAATTCATCTATCTATATAGGAGTGAGCAGAGGGAAACATAAATATAAAAACTGCTTCTGTAGACGAACGCTTCAACCTAGAAGAACAAAATTTGGTGAGCCAAGTGGGATTTGTGTACTGAACATTACCACTATGTATCATCAAGATTGGGTGAAAAAGTTTTTGCTCGTATTTCGGAAACTCGTTAATTCTTAGAAGCTTGGCAACCCCTCTCAATGAAAGTGTTTTTCCACAGACTGTGCCTAGGGCTACTTGAAGAGGATACAAACCATTGAGAAAAAACTGAGAACTCCTTTATTTTGGTGAAGTTTCAAAGAGCTACTACGAACCATGTTGGATTTAGAGTTCCAAATTCATCTATCTATATAGGAGAGAGCAGAGGGAAACCTAAATATAAAAACTGCTACTGTAGGTGAACGCTTCAACCTAGAAGAACAAAATTTGGTGAGCCAAGTGGGATTTGTGAACTGATCATTACCACCAAGGATCATCAAGATGGGTGAAAAAATATTTGCTGGAAAATCGGAAACTCGTTAATTCTTAGACGCTTGGCAACCCCTCTCAATGAAAGTGATTTTCCACAGACTGTGCCTAGGGCTACTTGAAGAGGATACAAACCATTGAGAAAAAACTGAGAACTCCTTTATTTTGGTCAAGTTTCAAAGAGCTACTACGAACCATGTTGGATTTAGAGTTCCAAATTCATCTATCTATATAGGAGAGAGCAGAGGGAAACCTAAATATAAAAACTGCTACTGTAGGTGAACGCTTCAACCTAGAAGAACAAAATTTGGTGAGCCAAGTGGGATTGGTGAACTGATCATTACCACCAAGGATCATCAAGATGGGTGAAAAAATATTTGCTGGAAAATCGGAAACTCGTTAATTCTTAGACGCTTGGCAACCCCTCTCAATGAAAGTGCTTTTCCACAGTCTGTGCCTAGGGCTACTTGAAGAGGAAACAATCCATAGAGACAAAACTGAGAACTCCTTTATTTTGTCAAGTTTCAAAGAATTACTACTATCCATGTTGGATTTAGAGTTCCAAATTCATCTATCTATATAGGAGAGAACAGAGGGAAAACTAAACATAAAAACTACTACTGCAGATGAACGCTTCAACCTAGAAGAACAAAATTTGGTGAGCCAAGTGGGATTTGTGTACTGATCATTACCACCAAGTATTATCAAGATTGGGTGAAAAAATATTTGCTGGTATTTGGGAAACTAGTTATTTGTTAGAAGCTTGGCAACCCCTCTCGATGAAAGTGCTTTTCCACAGTCTGTGCCTAGGGCTCCTTGAAGAGGAAACAAACCATAGAGGCAAAACTGAGATCTCCTTTATTTTGTCAAGTTTCAAAGAGCTTCTACGAACTATGTTGGATTTAGAGTTCCAAATTCATCTATCTATACAGGAGTGAACATAGGGAAACCTAAATATAAAAACTGCTACTGTAGACGAACGCTTCATTCTAGAAGAACAAAATTTGGTGAGCTAAGAGGGATTTGTGTACTGATCATTACCACCAAGTATCATCAAGATTGGGTGAAAAAGTGTTTGCTCGTTTTTCGGAAACTCGTTAATTCTTAGAAGCTTGGCAACCCTTCTCAATGAAAGTAATTTTCAACTGTCTGTGCCTAGGGCTACTTGAAGAGGAAACAAACCATTGAGACAAAACTGAGAACTCCTTTATTTTGTCAAGTTTCAAAGAGCTACTACGAACCATGGTGGTTTTAGAGTTCCAAATTCATCTATCTATATAGGAGACAACAGAGGGAAACCCAAATATAAAAACTGCTACTGTAGACGAACGCTTCAACCTAGAAGAACAAAATTTGGTGAGCCAAGTTGGAGTTGTGTACTGATCATTACCACGACGGATAATCAAGATTGGGTGAAAAAATATTTGCTGGAATATCGGAAACTGGTTAATTCTTAGAAGCTTGGTAGCCCCTCTTGATGAAAGTGCTTTTCCACAGTCTTTGCCTGGGGCTACTTGAAAAGGAAACAAACCATGGAGAAAAAACAGAGAACTCCTTTATATTGTCAAGTTTCCAAGAGCTAATACGAACCATGTTGGATTTAGAGTTTCAAATTCATCTCTGTATATAGGAGAGAACAGAGGGAAACCCAAATATAAAAACTGCTAATGTAGACGAACGCTTCAACCTAGAAGAACAAAATTTGGTGGACCAAGTGGGATTTGTGTACTGATCATTACCACCAAGTATCATCAAGATTAGGTGAAAAAATTTTTGCTGGTATTTCGGAAACTCGTTAATTCTTAGAAGCTTGGCAACCCTTCTCAATGAAAGTAATTTTCAACTGTCTGTGCCTAGGGCTACTTGAAGAGGAAACAAACCATAGAGAGAAAACTGAGAACTCCTTTATTTTGTCAAGTTTCAAAGAGCTACTACAAACCATGTTGGATATATAGTTCCAAATTCATCTGTCTATATAAGAGAGAGCAGAGGGAAACCTAAATATAAAAACTGCTACTGTAGACGAACGCTTCAACCTAGAAGAACAAAATTTGGTGAGCCAAGTGGGATTTGTGTACTGATCATTGTCACCAAGTATCATCAAGATTGGGTGAAAAAATATTTGCTGGTAATTTGGAAACTCGTTAATTATTAGAAGCTTGGAAATCCCTCTCAATGAAATTGCTTTTCCACAGTCTGTGCCTAGGGCTACTTGAAGAGGAAACAAACCATAGCTACAAAACTGAGAACTCCTTTATTTTGTCAAGTTTCAAAGAGCTTCTACGAACCATGTTGGATTATAGTTCCAAATTCATCTATCTATATAGGAGTGAGCAGAGGGAAACATAAATATAAAAACTGCTACTGTAGACGAACGCTTCAACCTAGAAGAACATAATTTGGTGAGCCACGTGGGATTTGTATACTGAACATTACCACTATGTATCATCAAGATTGGGTGAAAGAGTTTTTGCTCGTATTTCGGAAACTCGTTAATTCTTAGACGCTTGGCAACCCCTCTAAATGAAATTGCTTTTCCACAGTCTGTACCTAGGGCTACTTGAAGAGGAAACAAACCATAGAGACAAAACTGAGAACTCCTTTATTTTGTAAAGTTTAAAAGAGCTACTGCAAACCATGTTGCATTTAGAGTTCCAAATTCATCTATCTATATAGGAGAGAACAGAGGGAAAACTAAATATAAAAACTACTAATGCAGACGAACCCTTCAAACTAGAAGAACAAAATTTGGTGAGCCAAGTGGGATTTGTGTACTGATCATTACCACCAAGTATCATCAAGATTGGGTGAAAAAATATTTGCTGGTATTTGGGAAACTAGTTAATTCTTAGAAGCTTGGCAACCCCTCTCGATGAAAGTGCTTTTCCACAGTCTGTGCCTTGGGATACTTGAAGAGGAAACAAACCATAGAGACAAAACTGAGAACTCCTTTATTTTGTCAAGTTTCAAAGAGCTTCTACGAACTATGTTGGATTTAGAGTTCCAAATTCATCTATCTCTACAGGAGTGAGCAGAGGGAAACCTAAATATAAAAACTGCTACTGTAGACGAACGCTTCAACCTAGAAGAAAAAAATTTGGTGAGCTAAGAGGGATTTGTGTACTGATCATTACCACCAAGTATCATCAAGATTGGGTGAAAAAGTGTTTGCTCGTATTTCGGAAACTCGTTAATTCTTAGAAGCTTGGCAACCCCTCTCAATGAAAGTGCTTTTCCACAGACTGTGCCTAGGGCTACTTGAACAGGAAACAAACCATTGAGACAAAACTGAGAACTCCTTTATTTTGTCAAGTTTCAAAGAGCTACTACAAACCATGTTGGATTTAGAGTTCCAAATTCATCTATCTATATAGGAGAGAGCAGAGGGAAACCTAAATATAAAAACTGCTACTGTAGACGAACGCTTCAACCTAGAAGAACAAATTTTGATGAGCCAAGTGGGATTTGTGTACTGATCATTACCACCAAGTATCATCAAGATTGGTTAAAAAAAATATTTGCTGGTATTTCGGAAACTCGTTAATTCTTAGAAGCTTGCCAACCCCTCTCGATGAAAGTGCTTTTCCACAGTCTGTGCCTTGGGCTACTTGAATAGGAAACAAACCATAGAGACAAAACTGAGAACTCCTTCATTTTGTCAAGTTTCAAAGAGCTACTACGAACCATGTTGGATTTAGAGTTCCAAATTCATCTATCTATATAGGAGACAACAGAGGGAAACCTAAATATAAAAACTGACACTGTAGACGAACGCTTCAACATAGAAGAACAAAATATGGTGAGCCAAGTGGGATTTGTGAACTGATCATTACCAGCAAGTATCATCAAGATTGGGTGAAAAAATATTTGCTGGTATTTCGGAAACTCGTTAATTCTTAGAAGCTTGGCAACCCCTCTCGATGAAAGTGCTTTTCCACAGTCTGTGCCTAGGGCTACTTGAAAATGAAACAAACTATAGAGAAAAAACTGAGAACTTCTTTATATTGTCAAGTTTCCAAGAGCTGCTTCGAACCATGTTGGATTTAGAGTTCCAATTCATCTATCTATATAGGAGAGAACAGAGGGAAACCTAAATATAAAAACTTCTACTGTAGACGAACGCTTCAACATAGAAGAACAAAATTTCGTGAGCCAAGTGGGATTTGTGTACTGATCATTACCACCAAGTATCTTGAAGATTGGTTGAAAAAATATGTGCTGGTATTTCGTAAACTTGATAATTCTTAGAAGCTTGGCAACCTCTCTCAATGAGGGTCCTTTTCCACAGTCTGTGCTTAGGGCTACTTAAAGAGGAAACAAACCATAGAGACAAAACTGAGAACTCCTTTGTTTTGTCAAGTTTCAAAGAGCTACTACACACCATGTTGGATTTAGAGTTCCATATTCATCTATCTATATAGGAGAGAACAGAGGGAAACCTAAATATAAAAACTGCTACTGTAGACGAACGCTTCAACCTAGAAGAACAAAATTTGGTGAGCCAAGTTGGAGTTGTGTACTGATCATTACCACTACGGATAATCAAGATTGGGTGAAAAAATATTTGCTGGAATATCGGAAACTTGTTAATTCTTAGAAGCTTGGTAGCCCCTCTCGATGAAAGTGCATTTCCACAGTCTTTGCCTGGGGCTACTTGAAAAGGAAACAAACCATGGAGAAAAAACAGAGAACTCCTTTATATTGTCAAGTTTCCAAGAGCTAATACGAACCATGTTTGATTTAGAGTTTCAAATTCATCTCTGTATATAGGAGAGAATAGAGGGAAACCTAAATATAAAAACTGCTAATGTAGACGAACGCTTCAACCTCGAAGAACAAAATTTGGTGGGCCAAGTGGGATTTGTGTACTGATCATTACCACCAAGTATCATGAAGATTAGGTGAAAAAATTTTTGCTGGTATTTCGGAAACTCGTTAATTCTTAGAAGCTTGGCAACCCTTCTCAATGAAAGTAATTTTCAACTGTCTGTGCCTAGGGCTACTTGAAGAGGAAACAAACCATAGAGACAAAACTGAGAACTCCTTTATTTTGTCAAGATTCAAAGAGCTACTACGAACCATGTTGGATTTAGAGTTCCAAATTCATCTATCTATATACGATAGAGCAGAGGGAAACCTAAATATAAAAACTGCTACTGTAGACGAACGCTTCAAACTAGAAAAACAAAATATGGTGAGCCAAGTGGGATTTGTGTACTGATCATTACCACCAAGTATCATCAAGATTGGGTGAAAAAATTTTTGCTGGTATTTCGGAAACTCGTTAATTCTTAGAAGCTAGGCAACCCCTCTCAATGAAAGTGCTTTTCCACAGTCTGTGCTTAGGGCTACTTAAAGAGGAAACAAACCATAGAGACAAAACTGAGAACTCCTTTATATTGTCAAGTTTCAAAGAGCTACTACAAACCATGTTGGATATATAGTTCCAAATTCATCTGTCTATATAGGAGAGAGCAGAGGGAAACCTAAATATAAAAACTGCTAATGTAGACGAACGCTTCAACCTAGAGGAACAAAATTTGGTGAGCCAAGTGGGATTTGTGTCCTGATCATTACCACCAAGTATCATCAAGATTGGGTAAAAAAATATTTGCTGGTATTTCGGAAACTCGATAATTCTTAGAAGCTTGGCAACCCCTCTCGATGAAAGTGGTTTTCCACAGTCTTTGCTTAGGGCTACTTAAAGAGGAAACAAACCATAGAGACAAAGCTGAGAACTCCTTTATTTTGTCAAGTTTCAAAGAGCTACTACGAACCATGTTGGATTTAGAGTTCCAAATTCATCTATCTATATAGGAGACAACAGAGGGAAACCTAAATATAAAAACTGACACTGTAGACGAACGCTTCAACATAGAAGAACAAAATTTGGTGAGCCAAGTGGGATTTGTGTACTGATCATTACCACCAAGTATCATCAAGATTGGGTGAAAAAATATTTGCTGGTATATCGGAAACTCGATAATTCTTAGAAGCTTGGCAACCCCTCTCAATGAAAGTGCTTTTCAACAGTCTGCACATAGGGATACTTGAAAAGGAAACAAACCATAGAGACAAAACTGAGAACTCCTTTATTTTGTCAAGTTTCAAAGAGCTACTACACACCAAGTTGGACTTAGAGTTCCATATTCATCTATCTATATAGGAGAGAACTGAGGGAAACCTAAATATAAAAACTGCTACTGTAGAAGAATGTTTCAACCTAGAAGAACAAAATTTGGTGAGCCAAGTGGGATTTGTGTTCTAATCATTACCACCAAGTATCATCAAGATTGGGTGAAAAAACATTTGCTGGTATTTCGGAAACTCGTTAATTCTTAGAAGCTTGGCAACCCCTCTCAATGAAAGTGCTTTTCCACAGTCTGTGCCTTGGGCTACTTGAATAGGAAACAAAAAATAGAGACAAAACTGAGAACTCCTTTATTTTGTCAAGTTTCAGAGCTACTACAAACCATGTTGGATTTACAGTTCCAAATTCATCTATCTATATAGGAGAGAACAGAGGGAAACCTAAATATAAAAACTGCTACTGTACACGAATGCTGCAACCTAGAAGAACAAAATTTCGTGAGCCAAGTGGGATTTGTGTACTGATCATTACCACCAAGTATCTTGAAGATTGGTTGAAAAAATATTTGCTGGTATTTCGTAAACTCGATAATTCTTAGAAGCTTGGCAACCCCTCTCAATGAAAGTGCTTTTCCACAGTCTGTGCTTAGGGCTACTTAAAGAGGAAACAAACCATAGAGACAAAACTGAGAACTCCTTTATTTTGTCAAGTTTCAAAGAGCTACTACACACCATGTTGGATTTAGAGTTCCATATTCATCTATCTATATAGGAGAGAACAGAGGGAAACCTAAATATAAAAACTGCTACTGTAGACGAACGCTTCAACCTAGAAGAACAAAATGTGGTGAGCCAAGTTGGAGTTGTGTACTGATCATTACCACTACGGATCATCAAGATTGGGTGAAAAAATATTTGCTGGAATATCGGAAACTGGTTAATTCTTAGAAGCTTGGTAGCCGCTCTCGATGAAAGTGCTTTTCCACAGTCTGTGCCTGAGGCTACTTGAAGAGGAAACAAACCATAGAGACAAAACTGAGAACTCCTTTATTTTGTCAAGTTTCAAAGAGCTACTACGAACCATGTTGCATTTAGAGTTCCAAATTCATCTATCTATATAGGAGAGAGCCGAGGGAAACCTAAATATAGAAACTGCTACTGTAGACGAACGCTTCAACCTGGAAGAACAAAATTTGGTGAGCCAGGTGGGATTTGTGTACTGATCATTACCACCAAGTATCATCAAGATTGGGTGAAAAAATATTTGCTGGTATTTCGGAAACTAGTAATTTCTTAGAAGCTTGGAAACCCCTCTCAATGAAATTGCTTTTCCACACTCTGTGCCTAGGGCTACTTGAAGAGGAAACAAACCATAGCTACAAAACTGAGAACTCCTTTATTTTGTCAAGTTTCAAAGAGCTTCTACGAACCATGTTGGATTATAGTTCCAAATTCATCTATCTATATAGGAGTGAGCAGAGGGAAACATAAATATAAAAACTGCTACTGTAGACGAACGCTTCAACCTAGAAGAACAAAATTTGGTGAGCCAAGTGGGATTTGTGTACTGAACATTACCACCATGTATCATCAAGATTGGGTGAAAAAGTTTTTGCTCGTATTTCGGAAACTCGTTAACTCTTAGACGCTTTGCAACCCCTCTCAATGAAAGTGCTTTTCCACAGTCTGTGCCTAGGGCTACTTGAAGAGGAAACAAACCATAGAGACAAAACTGAGAACTCCTTTATTTTGTAAAGTTTAAAAGAGCTCTTGCAAACCATGTTGGATTTAGAGTTCCAAATTCATCTATCTATATAGGAGAGAGCAGAGGGAAACCTAAATATAAAAACTGCTACTGTAGACGAACGCTTCAACCTGGAAGAACAAAATTTGGTGAGCCAAGTGGGATTTGTGTACTGATCATTACCACTAAGTATTATCAAGATTGGATGAAAAAAATATTTGCTGGTATTTCGGAAAGTCGTTAATTTTTAGAAGCTTGACAACCCCTCTCAATGAAAGTGCTTTTCCACAGTCTGGGCTTAGGGCTACTAAACAGGAAACAAATCATTGAGATAGAACTGAGAACACATTTATTTTGTCAAGTTTCAAAGAGCTACTACGAACCATGTTGGATTTAGAGTTCCAAATTCATCTATTTATATAGGAGAGAGCAGAGGGAAACCTAAATATAAAAACTGCTAGTGTAGACGAACGCTTCAACCTAGAAGAACAAAATTTGGTGAGCCAAGTGGGATTTGTGTACTGATCATTACCACCAAGTATCATCAAGATTGGGTGAAAAAATATTTGCAGGTATTTCGGAAACTCGGTAATTCCTAGAAGGTTCGCAACCCTTCTCAATGTAGTACTTTTCAACTGTCTGTGCCTAGGGCTACTTGAAGAGGAAACAAACCATAGAGACAAAAATGAGAACTCCTTTATTTTGTCAAGATTCAAAGATCTACTAAGAACCATGTTGGATTTAGCGATCCAAATTCATCTATCTATATACGAGAGAGCAGAGGGAAACCTAAATATAAAAACTGCTACTGTAGACGAACGCTTCAACCTAAAAGAACAAAATTTCGTGAGCCAAGTGGGATTTGTGTACTGATCATTACCACCAAGTATCATCAAGATTGGGTAAAAAAATATTTGCTGGTATTTCGGAAACTCGTTAATTCTTAAAGCTTGGCAACCCCTCTCGATGAAAGAGCTTTTCCACAGTCTGTGCCTAGGACTACTTGAAGAGGAAACAAACCATAGAGACAAAACTGAGAACTCCTTTATTTTGTCAAGTTTCAAAGAGCTACTACGAACCATGTTGGATTGAGAGTTCCAAATTCATCTATCTATATAGGAGAGATCAGAGGGAAACCTAAATATAAAAACTGCTACTGTAGACAAACGCGTCAACCTGGAAGAACAAACTTCGGTGAGCCAAGTGGGATTTGTGTACTCATCATTACCACCAAGTATCATCAAGATTGGGTGAAAAAATACTTGCTGGTATTTCGTAAACTCGTTAATTTTTAGAAGCTTGACAACTTCTCTCAATGAAAGTGCTTTTCCACAGTCTGTGCTTAGGGCTACTTAAAGAGGAAACGAAGCATTGAGATAAAACTGAGAACTCCTTTATTTTGTCAAGTTTCAAAGAGCTACTACGAACCATGTTGGATTTAGAGTTCCAAATTCATCTATCTATATAGGAGAGAGCAGATATAAACCTAAATATAAAAACTGCTACTGTAGACGAACGCTTCAACCTAGAAGAACAAAATTTGGTGAGCCATGTGGGATTTCTGTACTGATCATTACCACCAAGTATCATCAAGATTGGGTGAAAAAATATTTGCTGGTATTTCTGAAACTCGTTAATTTTTAGATGCTTGGCAACCCCTCTCAATGAAAGTGCTTTTCCACAGTCTGTGCTTAGGGCTACTTAAAGAGGAAACAAACCATAGAGACAAAACTGAGAACTCCTTTATTTTGTCAACTTTCAAAGAGCTACTACAAACCATGTTGGATATATAGTTCCAAATTCATCTGTCTATATAGGAGAGCAGAGGGAAACCTAAATATAAAAACTGCTACTGTAGACGAACGCTTCAACCTAGAAGAACAAAATTTGGTGAGCCAAGTGGTTTTGTGTACTGATCATTACCACCAAGTATCATCAAGATTGGGTGAAAAAATATTTGCTGGTATTTCGGAAACTCGTTAATTCTTAGAAGCTTGGAAACCCGTCTCAATCAAAGTGCTTGTCCACAGTCTGTGCACAGGGCTACTTGAATAGGAAACAAAAAATAGAGACAAAAGTGAGAACTCCTTTATTTTGTCAAGTTTCAAAGAGCTACTACAAACCATGTTGGATTTAGAGTTCCAAATTGATCTATCTATATAGGAGAGAACAGAGGGAAACCTAAATATAAAAACTGCTACTGTACACGAATGTTTCAACCTAGAAGAACAAAACGTCGTGAGCCAAGTAGGATTTGTGTACTGATCATTACCACCAAGTATCATCAAGATTGGGTGAAAAAAATATTTGCTGCATTTCGGAAACTCGATAATTCTTAGAAGCTTGGCAACCCCTCTCAATGAAAGTGCTTTTCCACAGTCTGTGCTTAGGGCTACTTGAAGAGGAAACAAACCATAGAGACAAAACTGAGAACTCCTTTATTTTGTCAAGTTTCAAATAGCTACTAAACTCCCTGTTGGATTTAGAGTTCCATATTCATCTATCTATATAGGAGAGAACAGAGGGAAACCTAAATATAAAAACTGCTACTGTAGATGAACGCTTCAACCTAGAAGAACAAAATTTGGTGAGCCAAGTGGGATTTGTGTAGTGATCATTACCACCAAGTATCATCAAGATTGGGTGAAAAAATATTTGCAGGTATTTCGGAAACTCGTTAATTCTTAGAAGGTTGGCAACCCTTCTCAATGAAAGTACTTTTCAACTTTCTGTGCCTAGGGCTACTTGAAGAGGAAACAAACCATAGAGACAAAACTGAGAACTCCTTTGTTTTGTCAAGATTCAAAGAGCTACTAAGAACCATGTTGGATTTAGAGTTCCAAATTCATCTATCTATATACGAGAGAGCAGAGGGAAACCTAAATATAAAAACTGCTACTGTAGACGAACGCTTCAACCTAGAAGAACATAATTTGGTGAGCCAAGTGGGATTTGTGTACTGATCATTACCACCAAGTATCATCAAGATTGGGTAAAAGAAATATTTGCTGGTATTTCGGAAACTCGTTAATTCTTAGAAGCTTGGCAACCCCTCTCGATGAAAGTGCTTTTCCACAGTCTGTGCCTAGGGCTACTTGAAGAGGAAACAAACCATAGAGACAAAACTGAGAACTCCTTTATTTTGTCAAGTTTCAAAGAACTACTACGAACCATGTTGGATTGAGAGTTCCAAATTCACCACTCTATATACGAGAGAGCAGAGGGAAACCTAAATATAAAAACTGGTACTGTAGACGAACGCTTCAACCTGGAAGAACAAAATTTGGTGAGCCAAGTGGGATTTGTGAACTGATCATTACCATAAAGTATCATCAAGATTGGGTGAAAAAATATTTGCTGGTATTTCGGAAACTCGTTAATTCTTAGGAGGTTGGCAACCTTCTCAATGAAAGTGCTTTTCCACAGTCTGTGCCTAGGGCTGCTTGAAGAGGAAACAAACCATAGAGACAAAACTGAGAACTCCTTTATTTTGTCAAGTTTCAAAGAGCTACTACAAACCATGTTGGATTTAGAGTTCCAAATTCATCTATCTATATAAGAGAGAGCAGAGGGAATCCTAAATATAAAAACTGCTACTGTAGACGAACGCTTCAACCTAGAAGAACATAATTTGGTGAGCCAAGTGGGATTTGTGTACTGATCATTACCACCAAGTATCATCAAGATTGGGTGAGAAAATATTTGCTGGTATTTTGGAAACTCGTTAATTCTTAGAAGGTTGGCAACCCTTCTCAATGAAAGTGCTTTTCCACAGTCTGTGCCTAGGGCTACTTGAAAATGAAACAAACTATAGAGAAAAAACTGAGAACTCCTTTATATTGTCAAGTTTCCAAGAGCTACTTCGAACCATGTTGGATTTAGAGTTCCAAATTCATCTATCTATATAGGAGAGAGTAGAGGGAAACCTAAATATAAAAACTGCTAATGTAGACGAACGCTTCAACCTAGAAGAACAAAATTTGGTGAGCCAAGTGGGATTTGTGAACTGATCATTACCACCAAGGATCATCAAGATAGGGTGAAAAAATATTTGCTGGAATATCGGAAACTCGTTAATTCTTAGAAGCTTTGCAGCCCCTCTCGATGAAAGTGCTTTTCCACAGTCTGTGCCTAGGGCTACTTGAATAGGAAACAAACTATAGAGAAAAAACTGAGAACTCCTTTATATTGTCAAGTTTCCAAGAGCTACTTCGAACCATGTTGGATTTAGAGTTCCAAATTCATCTATCTATATAGGAGAGAACAGAGGGAAACCTAAATATAAAAACTGCTACTGTAGACGAACGCTTCAACCTAGAAGAACATAATTTGGTGAGCCAAGTGGGATTTGTGTACTGATCATTACCACCAAGTATCATCAAGATTGGGTGAAAAAATATTTGCTTTTATTTTGAAAACTCGTTAATTCTTAGAAGGTTGGCAACCCTTCTCAATGAAAGTGCTTTTCCACAGTCTGTGCCTATGGCTACTTGAAGAGGAAACAAACCATAGAGACAAAACTGAGAACTAATTTATTTGTCAAGTTTCAAAGAGCTACTACAAACCATGTTGGATTGAGAGTTCCAAATTTATCTATCTATATAGGAGAGAGCAGAGGGAAACCTAAATATAAAAACTGCTACTGTAGACGAACGCTTCAACCTGGAAGAACAAAATTTGGTGAGCCAAGTGGGATTTGTGAACTGATCATTACCACCAAGTATCATCAAGATCGCGTGAAAAAATATTTATTGTATTTCGGAAACTCGTTAATTCTTCGAAGCTTGGCAACACCTCTCAATGAAAGTGCTTTTCCACAGTCTGTGCATAGGGCTACTTGAATAGGAAACAAAAAATGGAGACAAAACTGAGAACTCCTTTATTTTGTCAAGTTTCAAAGAGCTACTACAAACCATGTTGGATTGAGAGTTCCAAATTCATCTATCTATATAGGAGAGAATAGAGGGAAACCTAAATATAAAAAACTGCTACTGTATACGAATGCTTCAACCTAGAAGAACAAAATTTCGTGAGCCAAGTGGGATTTGTGTACTGATCATTAACACCAAGTATCATCAAGATTGGGTGAAAAAATATTTGCTGGTATTCGGAAACTCGATAATTCTTAGAAGCGTGGCAACCCCTCTCAATGAAAGTGCTTTTCCACTGTCTGTGTTTAGGGCTACTTGAAGAGGAAACAAACAATAGAGACAAAACTGAGAACTCCTTTATTTTGTCAAGTTTCAAAGAGGTACTACACACCATGTTGGATTTAGAGTTCCATATTCATCTATCTATATAGGAGAGAACAGAGGGAAACCTAAATATAAAAACTGCTACTGTAGACAAACGCTTCAACCTAGAAGAACAAAATTTTGTGAGTCAAGTGGGATTTGTGTGCTGATCATTACCACCAAGTATCATCAAGATTGGGTGAAAAAATATTTGCTGGTATTTCGGAAACTCGTTAATTCTTAGAAGCTTGTCCAACCCTCTCAATGAAATTGCTTTACCTCAGTCTGTGCCTAGGGCTACTTGAAGAGGAAACAAACCATAGAGACAAAACTGAGAACTCCTTTATTTTGTCAAGTTTCAAAAAGCTTCTACGAACCATGTTGGATTTAGAGTTCGAAATTCATCTATCTATACAGGAGTGAGCAGAGGGAAACCTAAATATAAAAACTGGTACTGTAGACGAACGCTTCAACCTGGAAGAACAAAATTTGGTGACCCAAGTGGGATTTGTGAACTGATCATTACCACAAAGTATCATGAAGATTGGGTGAAAAAATATTTGCAGGTATTTCGGAAACTCGTTAATTTTAGAAGGTTGGCAACCCCTCTCAATGAAAGTGCTTTTCCACAGTCTGTTCCTATGGCTACTTGAAGAGGAAACAAACCATAGAGAGAAAACTGAGAACTCCTTTATTTTGTCAAGTTTCAAAGAGCTACTACAAACCATGTTGGATTTAGAGTTCCAAATTCATCTATCTATATAAGAGAGAGCAGACGGAATCCTAAATATAAAAACTGCTACTGTAGCTGAACGCTTCAACCTAGAAGAACAAAATTTGGTGAGCCAAGTGGGATTTGTGAACTGATCATTACCACCATGTATCATCAAGATTGGGTGAAAAAAAAATTGCTGGTGTTTCGGAAACTCGTTAATTCTTAGAAGCTTGGCAACCCCGCTCAATGAAAGTGCTTTTCCACAGTCTGTGCTTAGGGCTACTTGAATAGAAAACAAAAAATAGAGACAAAACTGAAAACTCCTTTATTTTGTCAAGTTTCAAAGAGCTACTACAAACCATGTTGGATATATAGTTCCAAATTCATCTGTCTATATATGAGAGAACAGAGGGAAACCTGAATATAAAAACTGCTACTGTACACGTATGCTTCAACCTAGAAGAACAAAATTTCGTGAGCCATGTGGGATTTGTGTACTGATCATTACCACCAAGTATCATCAAGATTGGGTGAAAAAATATTTGCTGGTATTTCGGAAACTCGATAATTCTTAGAAGCTAGGCAACCCCTCTCAATGAAAGTGCTTTTCCACAGTCTGTGCTTAGGGCTACTTGAAGAGGAAACAACCATAGAGACAAAACTGAGAACTCCTTTATATTGTCAAGTTTCCAAGAGCTACTTCGAACCATGTTGAATTTAGAGTTCCAAATTCATCTATCTATATAGGAGAGAGTAGAGGGAAACCTAAATATAAAAACTGCTAATGTAGACGAACGCTTCAAACTAGAAGTCAAAATTTGGTGAGCCAAGTGGGATTTGTGAACTGATCATTACCACCAAGGATCATCAAGATAGGGTAAAAAAATATTTGCTGGAATATCGGAAACTCGTTAATTCTTAGAAGCTTGGCAGCCCCTCTCGATGAAAGTGCTTTTCCACAGTCTGTGCCTAGGGCTACTTGAAAAGGAAACAAACTATAGAGAAAAAACTGAGAACTCCTTTATATTGTCAAGTTTCCAAGAGCTACTTCGAACCATGTTGGATTTAGAGTTCCAAATTCATCTATCTATATAGGAGAGAACAGAGGGAAACCTAAATATAAAAACTGCTACTGTAGACGAACGCTTCAACCTAGAAGAACATAATTTGGTGAGCAAAGTGGGATTTGTGTACTGATCATTACCACCAAGTATCATCAAGATTGTGTGAGAAAATATTTGCTGGTATTTTGGAAACTCGTTAATTCTTAGAAGGTTGGCAACCCTTCTCAATGAAAGTGCTTTTCCACAGTCTGTGCCTAGGGCTACTTGAAGAGGAAACAAACCGTAGAGACAAAACTGAGAACTCCTTTATTTTGTCAAGTTTCAAAGAGCTACTACGAACCATGTTGGATTGAGAGTTCCAAATTCATCTAACTATTTACGAGAGAGCAGAGGGAAACCTAAATATAAAAACTGCTACTGTAGACGAACGCTTCAACCTAGAAGAACAAATTTTGGTCAGCCAAGTGGGATTTGTGTACTGATCATTACCACCAAGTATCATCAAGATTGGGTAAAAAAAATATTTGCTGGTATTTCAGAAACTCGTTAATTCTTAGACGCTTGGCAACCCCTCTCGATGAAAGTGCTTTTCCACAGTCTGTGCCTAGGGCTACTTGAAGAGGAAACAAACCATAGAGACAAAACGGAGATCTCCTTTATTTTGTCAAGTTTCAAAGAGCTACTATGAACCATGTTGGATTGAGAGTTCCAAATTCATCTAACTATTTACGAGAGAGCAGAGGGAAAACTAAATATAAAAACTGCTACTGTAGACGAACGCTTCAACCTAGAAGAACAAAATTTGGTGAGCCAAGTGGGATTTTTGTACTGATCATTACCATCAAGTATCATCAAGATTGGGTGAAAAAATATTTGCTGGTATTTCGGAAACTCGTTAATTATTAGAAGCTTGGCAACCCCGCTCAATGAAAGTGCTTTTCCACAGTCTGTGCCTAGGGCTACTTGAAGAGGAAACAAACCATAGAGACAAAACTGAGAACTCCTTTATTTTGTCAAGTTTAAAAGAGCTACTACAAACCATGTTGGATATACAGTTCCAAATTCATCTGTCTATATAGGAGAGAGCAGAGGGAAACCTAAATATAAAAACTGCTACTGTAGACGAACGCTTCAACCTAGAAGAACAAAATTTGGTGAGCCAAGTGGGATTTGTGAACTGATCATTACCACCAAGTATCATCAAGATTGGTTGAAAAAGTGTTTGCTCGAATTTCGGAAACTCGTTAATTCTTAGAAGCTTGGCAACCCCCCTCAATGAAAGTGCTTTTCCACAGTCTGTGCCTAGGGCTACTTGAAGAGGAAACAAACTATAGAGACAAAACTGAAAACTCCTTTATTTTGTCAAGTTTCAAAGACCTACTACGAACCATGTTGAATTTAGAGTTCCAAATTCATCTATCTATATAGGAGAGAGCAGAGGGAAACCTAAATATAAAAACTGCTACTGTAGACGAACGCATCAACATAGAAGAACAAAATTTGGTGAGCCAAGAAGGATTTGTGAACTGATCATTACCACCAAGGATCATGAAGATAGGGTGAAAAAATATTTGCTGGAATATCGGAAACTCGTTAATTCTTAGAAGCTTGGCAGCCCCTCTCGATGAAAGTGCTTTTCCACTCTGTGCCTAGGGCTACTTGAAAAGGAAACAAACTATAGAGAAAAAACTGAGAACTCCTTTATATTGTCAAGTTTCCCATAGCTACTTTGAACCATGTTGGATTTAGAGTTCCAAATTCATCTATCTATATAAAAGAGAACAGAGGGAAACCTAAATATAATAACTGCTACTGTAGACGAACGCTTCAACCTAGAAGAACAAAATTTGGTGAGCCAAGTGGGATTTGTGTACTTATCATTACCACCAAGTATCATCAAAATTGGGTGAAAAAATATTTGCAGGTATTTCAGAAACTCGTTAATTCTTAGAAGGTTGGCAACCCCTCTCAATGAAAATGCTTTCCACATTCTGTGCCTAGGGCTACTTGAAGAGGAAACAAACCATAGAGACAAAACTGACAACTCCTTTATTTTGTCAAGTTTCAAAGAGCTATTACGAACCATGTTGGATTTAGATTTCAAAATTCATCTATCTATTTAGGAGAGAAAAGAGGGAAACCTAAATATAAGAACTGCTACTGTAGACGAACGCTTCAACCTAGAAGAACAAAATTTGGTGAGCCAAGTGGGATTTCTGTACTGATCATTACCACCAAGTATCATCAAGATTGGGTGAAAAAATATTTGCTGGTATTTCGGAAACTGGTTAATTCTTAGAAGCTTGGCAACCCCTCTCAATGAAATTGCTTTTCCACAGTCTGTGCCTAGGGCTACTTGAAGAGGAAACAAACCATAGAGACAAAACTGAGAACTCCTTTATTTTGTCGAGTTTCAAAGAGCTACTATGAACCATGTTAAATTTAGAGTTCCAAATTCATCTATCTATATAGGAGAGAGCAGAGGGAAACCTAAATATAAAAACTGCTACTGTAGACGAACGCTTTAACCTAGAAGAACAAAATTTGGTCAGCCAAGTGGGACCTGTGTACTGATCATTACCACCAAGTGTCATCAAGATTGGGAGAAAAAGTGTTTGCTCGTATTTCAGAAACTCGTTAATTCTTAGAAGATTGGCAACCCCTCTCAATGAAAGTGCTTTTCCACAGTCTGTGCCTAAGGCTACTTGAAGAGGAAACAAACCATAGTGAAAAAAGTGAGAACTCCTTTATTTTGTCAAGTTGCAAAGAGCTACTACGAACCATGTTAGATTGAGAGTTCCAAATTCATCTATCTGTATAGGAGAGAGCAGAGGGAAACCTAAATTTATAAACTGCTACTCTAGACGAACGCTTCAACCTAGAAGAACAAAATTTGGTGAGCCAAGTGGGATTTGTGAACTGATCATTACCACCAAGGATCATCAAGATTGGGTGAAAAAATATTTGCTGGAATATCGGAAACTCGTTAATTCGTTGAAGCTTGGCAGCCCCTCACGATGAAAGTGCTTTTCCACAGTCTGTTCCTAGGGCTACTTGAAAAGGAAAAAAACCATAGAGAAAAAACTGAGAACTCCTTTATATTGTCAAGTTTCCAACAGCAACTACGAACCATGTTGAATTTAGAGTTCCAAATTCATCTATCGATATAGGAGAGAACAGAGGGAAACCTAAATATAAAAACTGCTACTGTAGACGAACGCTTCAACCTAGAAGAACATAATTTGGTGAGCCAAGTGGGATTTGTGTACTGATCATTACCAACATGTATCATCAAGATTGGGTGGAAAAATATTTGCTGGTATTTCGGAAACTCATTAATTTTTAGAAGGTTGGCAACCCCTCTCGATGAAAGTGCTTTTCCACAGTCTGTGCCTAGGGCTACTTGAAGAGGAAACAATCCATAGAGACAAAACTGAGAACTCCTTTATTTTGTCAAGTTTCAAAGAGCTACTACGAACCATGTTGGATTGATAGTTCCAAATTCACCTCTCTATATACGAGAGAGCAGAGGGAAACCTAAATATAAAAACTGCTACTGTAGACGAACGCTTCAACCTGGAAGAACAAAATTTGGTGAGCCAAGTGGGATTTGTGAACTGATCATTACCACAAAGTATCATGAAGATTGGGTGAAAAAATATTTGCAGGTATTTCGGAAACTCGTTAATTTTAGAAGGTTGGCAACCCCTCTCAATTAAAGTGCTTTTCCACAGTCTGTTCCTATGGCTACTTGAAGAGGAAACAAACCATAGAGAGAAAACTGAGAACTCCTTTATTTTGTCAAGTTTCAAAGAGCTACTACAAACCATGTTGGATTTAGAGTTCCAAATTCATCTATCTATATAAGAGAGAGCAGACGGAATCCTAAATATAAAAACTGCTACTGTAGCTGAACGCTTCAACCTAGAAGAACAAAATTTGGTGAGCCAAGTGGGATTTGTGAACTGATCATTACCACCATGTATCATCAAGATTGGGTGAAAAAAAATTGCTGGTGTTTCGGAAACTCGTTAATTCTTAGAAGCTTGGCAACCCCGCTCAATGAAAGTGCTTTTCCACAGTCTGTGCTTAGGGCTACTTGAATAGAAAACAAAAAATAGAGACAAAACTGAAAACTCCTTTATTTTGTCAAGTTTCAAAGAGCTACTACAAACCATGTTGGATATATAGTTCCAATATCATCTGTCTATATATGAGAGAACAGAGGGAAACCTGAATATAAAAACTGCTACTGTACACGTATGCTTCAACCTAGAAGAACAAAATTTCGTGAGCCATGTGGGATTTGTGTACTGATCATTACCACCAAGTATCATCAAGATTGGGTGAAAAAATATTTGCTGGTATTTCGGAAACTCGATAAATCTTAGAAGCTAGGCAACCCCTCTCAATGAAAGTGCTTTTCCACAGTCTGTGCTTAGGGCTACTTGAAGAGGAAACAACCATAGAGACAAAACTGAGAACTCCTTTATATTGTCAAGTTTCCAAGAGCTACTTCGAACCATGTTGAATTTAGAGTTCCAAATTCATCTATCTATATAGGAGAGAGTAGAGGGAAACCTAAATATAAAAACTGCTAATGTAGACGAACGCTTCAACCTAGAAGTCAAAATTTGGTGAGCCAAGTGGGATTTGTGAACTGATCATTACCACCAAGGATCATCAAGATAGGGTAAAAAAATATTTGCTGGAATATCGGAAACTCGTTAATTCTTAGAAGCTTGGCAGCCCCTCTCGATGAAAGTGCTTTTCCACAGTCTGTGCCTAGGGCTACTTGAAAAGGAAACAAACTATAGAGAAAAAACTGAGAACTCCTTTATATTGTCAAGTTTCCAAGAGCTACTTCGAACCATGTTGGATTTAGAGTTCCAAATTCATCTATCTATATAGGAGAGAACAGAGGGAAACCTAAATATAAAAACTGCTACTGTAGACGAACGCTTCAACCTAGAAGAACATAATTTGGTGAGCCAAGTGGGATTTGTGTACTGATCATTACCACCAAGTATCATCAAGATTGGGTGAGAAAATATTTGCTGTTATTTTGGAAACTCGTTAATTCTTAGAAGGTTGGCAAACCTTCTCAATGAAAGTGCTTTTCCACAGTCTGTGCCTAGGGCTACTTGAAGAGGAAACAAACCGTAGAGACAAAACTGAGAACTCCTTTATTTTGTCAAGTTTCAAAGAGCTACTACGAACCATGTTGGATTGAGAGTTCCAAATTCATCTAAACTATTTACGAGAGAGCAGAGGGAAACCTAAATATAAAAACTGCTACTGTAGACGAACGCTTCAACCTAGAAGAACAAATTTTGGTCAGCCAAGTGGGATTTGTGTACTGATCATTACCACCAAGTATCATCAAGATTTGGGTAAAAAAAATATTTGCTGGTATTTCAGAAACTCGTTAATTCTTAGACGCTTGGCAACCCCTCTCGATGAAAGTGCTTTTCCACAGTCTGTGCCTAGGGCTACTTGAAGAGGAAACAAACCATAGAGACAAAACGGAGATCTCCTTTATTTTGTCAAGTTTCAAAGAGCTACTATGAACCATGTTGGATTGAGAGTTCCAAATTCATCTAACTATTTACGAGAGAGCAGAGGGAAAACTAAATATAAAAACTGCTACTGTAGACGAACGCTTCAACCTAGAAGAACAAAATTTGGTGAGCCAAGTGGGATTTTTGTACTGATCATTACCATCAAGTATCATCAAGATTGGGTGAAAAAATATTTGCTGGTATTTCGGAAACTCGTTAATTATTAGAAGCTTGGCAACCCCGCTCAATGAAAGTGCTTTTCCACAGTCTGTGCCTAGGGCTACTTGAAGAGGAAACAAACCATAGAGACAAAACTGAGAACTCCTTTATTTTGTCAAGTTTAAAAGAGCTACTACAAACCATGTTGGATATACAGTTCCAAATTCATCTGTCTATATAGGAGAGAGCAGAGGGAAACCTAAATATAAAAACTGCTACTGTAGACGAACGCTTCAACCTAGAAGAACAAAATTTGGTGAGCCAAGTGGGACTTGTGAACTGATCATTACCACCAAGTATCATCAAGATTGGGTGAAAAAAATATTTGCTGGTATTTCGAAAACTCGTTAATTCTTAGAAGCTTGTCAGCCCCTCTCAATGAAAGTGCTTTTCCACAGTCTGTGCATAGGGCTAATTGAATAGGAAACAAAAAATGGAGACCAAACTGAGAACTCCTTTATTTTGTCAAGTTTCAAAGAGCTACTACAAACCATGTTGGATTTAGACTTCCAAATTAATCTATCTATATAGGAGAGAACAGAGGGAAATCTAAACATAAAAACCGCTCCTGTACATGAATGCTTCAACCTAGAAGAACAAAATTTCGTGAGCCAAGTGGGATTTTTGTACTGATCATTACCACTAAGTATCATCAAGATTGGTTGAAAAAGTGTTTGCTCGAATTTCGGAAACTCGTTAATTCTTAGAAGCTTGGCAACCCCCCTCAATGAAAGTGCTTTTCCCACAGTCTGTGCCTAGGGCTACTTGAAGAGGAAACAAACTATAGAGACAAAACTGAAAACTCCTTTATTTTGTCAAGTTTCAAAGAGCTACTACGAACCATGTTGAATTTAGAGTTCCAAATTCATCTATCTATATAGGAGAGAGCAGAGGGAAACCTAAATATAAAAACTGCTACTGTAGACGAACGCATCAACATAGAAGAACAAAATTTGGTGAGCCAAGAAGGATTTGTGAACTGATCATTACCACCAAGGATCATGAAGATAGGGTGAAAAAATATTTGCTGGAATATCGGAAACTCGTTAATTCTTAGAAACTTGGCAGCCCCTCTCGATGAAAGTGCTTTTCCACAGTCTGTGCCTAGGGCTACTTGAAAAGGAAACAAACTATAGAGAAAAAACTGAGAACTCCTTTATATTGTCAAGTTTCCCATAGCTACTTTGAACCATGTTGGATTTAGAGTTCCACATTCATCTATCTATATAAAAGAGAACAGAGGGAAACCTAAATATAATAACTGCTACTGTAGACGAACGCTTCAACCTAGAAGAACAAAATTTGGTGAGCCAAGTGGGATTTGTGTACTTATCATTACCACCAAGTATCATCAAAATCGGGTGAAAAAATATTTGCAGGTATTTCAGAAACTCGTTAATTCTTAGAAGGTTGGCAACCCCTCTCAATGAAAATACTTTCCACATTCTGTGCCTAGGGCTACTTGAAGAGGAAACAAACCATAGAGACAAAACTGACAACTCCTTTATTTTGTCAAGTTTCAAAGAGCTATTACGAACCATGTTGGATTTAGATTTCAAAATTCATCTATCTATTTAGGAGAGAAAAGAGGGAAACCTAAATATAAGAACTGCTACTGTAGACGAACGCTTCAACCTAGAAGAACAAAATTTGGTGAGCCAAGTGGGATTTCTGTACTGATCATTACCACCAAGTATCATCAAGATTGGGTGAAAAAATATTTGCTGGTATTTCGGAAACTGGTTAATTCTTAGAAGCTTGGCAACCCCTCTCAATGAAATTGCTTTTCCACAGTCTGTGCCTAGGGCTACTTGAAGAGGAAACAAACCATAGAGACAAAACTGAGAACTCCTTTATTTTGTCGAGTTTCAAAGAGCTACTACGAACCATGTTAAATTTAGAGTTCCAAATTCATCTATCTATATAGGAGAGAGCAGAGGGAAACCTAAATATAAAAACTGCTACTGTAGACGAACGCTTTAACCTAGAAGAACAAAATTTGGTCAGCCAAGTGGGACCTGTGTACTGATCATTACCACCAAGTGTCATCAAGATTGGGAGAAAAAGTGTTTGCTCGTATTTCAGAAACTCGTTAATTCTTAGAAGATTGGCAACCCCTCTCAATGAAAGTGCTTTTCCACAGTCTGTGCCTAAGGCTACTTGAAGAGGAAACAAACCATAGTGAAAAAAGTGAGAACTCCTTTATTTTGTCAAGTTTCAAAGAGCTACTACGAACCATGTTAGATTGAGAGTTCCAAATTCATCTATCTGTATAGGAGAGAGCAGAGGGAAACCTAAATTTATAAACTGCTACTGTAGACGAACGCTTCAACCTAGAAGAACAAAATTTGGTGAGCCAAGTGGGATTTGTGAACTGATCATTACCACCAAAGATCATCAAGATTGGGTGAAAAAAATATTTGCTGGAATATCAGAAACTCGTTAATTCTTTGAAGCTTGGCAGCCCCTCACGATGAAAGTGCTTTTCCACAGTCTGTGCCTAGGGCTACTTGAAAAGGAAAAAAACCATAGAGAAAAAACTGAGAACTCCTTTATATTGTCAAGTTTATAACAGCAACTACGAACCATGTTGAATTTAGAGTTCCAAATTCATCTATCGATATAGGAGAGAACAGAGGTAAACCTAAATATAAAAACTGCTACTGTAGACGAACGCTTCAACCTAGAAGAACATAATTTGGTGAGCCAAGTGGGATTTGTGTACTGATCATTACCAACATGTATCATCAAGATTGGGTGGAAAAATATTTGCTGGTATTTCGGAAACTCATTAATTTTTAGAAGGTTGGCAACCCTTCTCAATGAAAGTGCTTTTCCACAGTGTGTGCCTAGGGCTACTTGAAGAGGAAACAAACCATAGAGACAAAACTGAGATCTCCTTTATTTTGTCAAGTTTCAAAGAGCTACTACGAACCATGTTGGATTGAGAGTTCCAAATTCATCTAACTATTTTACGAGAGAGCAGAGGGAAAACTAAATATAAAAACTGCTACTGTAGACGAACGCTTCAACCTAGAAGAACAAAATTTGGTGACCAAGTGGGATTTGTGTACTGATCATTACCACCAAGTATCATCAAGATTGGGTGAAAAATTTTTTGCTGGTATTTCGAAAACTCGTTAATTCTTAGAAGCTTGACAACCCCTCTAAATGAAAGTGCTTTTCCACAGTGTGTGCTTAGGGCTACTTGAAAAGGATACAAACCATAGAGACAAAACTGAGAACTCCTTTATTTTGTCAAGTTTCAAAGAGCTACTACGAACCATGTTGGATTTAGAGTTCCAAATTCATCTATCTATATAAGAGAGAGCAGAGGGAATCCTAAATATAAAAAACTGCTACTGTAGACGAACGCTTCAACCAAGAGGAACAAAATTGGGTGAGCCAAGTGGGATTTGTGTACTGATGATTACCACCAAGTATCATCAAGATTGGTTGAAAAAGTGTTTGCTCATATTTCGGAAACTCGTTAATTCTTAGAAGCATGGCAACCCCTCTCAATGAAAGTGCTTTTCCACAGTCTGTGCCTAAGGCTACTTGAAGAGGAAACAAACCATAGAGACAAACTGAGAACTCCTTTATTTTGTAACGTTTCAAAGAGCTACTACAAACCATGTTGGATTTAGAGTTCCAAATTCATCTATCTATATAGGAGAGAACAGAGGGAAAACTAAATATAAAAACAACTACTGTAGATGAACGCTTCAACCTAGAAGAACAAAATTTGGTGAGCCAAGTGGGATTTGTGTACTGATCATTACCACCAAGTATCATCAAGATTGGGTGAAAAATATTTGCTGGTGTTTGGGACACTCGTTAATTCTTAGAAGCTTGGCAACCCCTCTCGATGAAAGTGCTTTTCCACAGTCTGTGCCTAGGGCTATGAAGAGGAAACAAACCTTAGAGACAAAACTGAGATCTCCTTTATATTATCAGGTTTCCTAGAGCTACTACGAACCATGTTGGATTTAAAGTTCCAAATTCATCTATCTATATAGGGGAGAACAGAGGAAAACCTAAATATAAAAACTGCTACTGTAGACGAACGCTTCAAAATAGAAGAACAAAATTTGGTGAGCCAAGTGGAATTTGTGTACTGATCATTACCACCAAGTATCATCAAGATTGGGTGAAAAAATATTTGCTGCTATTTCGGAAACTCGTAAATTCTTATAAGCTTGACAACCCCTCTCAATGAAAGTGCTTTTACACAGTCTGTGCTTAGGGCTACTTAAAGAGGAAACAAACCATAGACACAAAACTGAGAACTCCTTTATTTTGTCAAGTTTCAAAGAGCTACTACGAACCATGTTGGATTTAGAGTTCCAAATTCATCTATCTATATAGGAGAGATCAGATGGAAATCTAAATATAAAAACTGCTACTGTAGACGAACGCTTCAACCAAGAAGAACAAAATTTGGTGAGCCAAGTGGGATTTGTGTACTGATCATTACCACCAAGTATCATCAAGATTGGGTGAAAGAATATTTGCTGTCATTTCAGAAACGCGTTAATTCTTAGAAGCTTGACAACCCCTCTAAATGAAAGTGCTTTTACACAGTCTGTGCTTAGGGCTATTTAAAGAGGAAACAAACCATAGAGACAAAACTGAGAACTCCTTTATTTTGTCAAGTTTCAAAGAGCTACTACAAACCATGTTGGATTTAGAGTTCCAAATTCATCTATCTATATAGGAGAGAGCAGCTGGAAATCTAAATATAAAAACTGCTACTGCCGACGAACGCTTCAACCTAGTAGAACAAAATTTGGTGAGCCAAATGGGATTAGTGTAGTGATCATTACCACCAAGTATCATCAAGTTTGGGTGAAAAAATATTTGCAGGTATTTCGGAAACTCGTTAATTCTTAGAAGGTTGGCAACCCCTCTCAATGAAAGTGCTTTTCCACACTCTGTGCCTAGGGCTACTTGAAGAGGAAACAAACCATAGAGACAAAACTGAGAACTCTGTATTTTGTCAAGTTTCAAAGAGCTACTCCAAACCATGTTGGATTTAGAGTTCCAAATTCATCTATCTATATAGGAGAGAACAGAGGGAAACCTAAATATAAAAACTGCTTCTGTAGACGAACGCTTCAACCTAGAAGAACAATATTTGGTGAGCCAAGTGGGAATTTTGTACTGATCATTACCACCAAGTGTCATCCAAGATTGGGTGAAAAAATATTTGCTGGTATTTTGGAAACTCGTTAATTCTTAGAAGCTTGACAACCCCTCTCAATGAAAGTGCTTTTACACAGTCTGTGCTTAGGGCTACTTAAAGAGGAAACAAACCATAGA